>NC_048225.1:10663571-10865383 GCF_002007445.2 Ailuropoda melanoleuca | reverse complement strand
AAACCATGATGTAGGTAATCGACAACATTGGTTTCTGTAATCTACACATGTAGGTTAACATTTTAATCTCTTTCTCTTGCGTTTTAACAGACCTTCCCAAAACTTACCAAACAAGAATGATTGATAGAATTTCAGTTGAAAGGGGCAGTATATTATTAGTATGAGTATTATAAAAATTATAATAATCCTATTCTTCCTTAGTTTTTCACTCTAAACCATGCCCCAGATACCCCTGAGCCTCTGACCTACTCTTGCTGCTTCTAGGAAAGAACAATTATAATGGAAACATAATCTATTTATCCAGTTTCCTCTGGGTAAGGGATAATAAATTTTCTACTTATTTGCCCATGAATGATGGTTCACGATTCAGTGCCCAGAAAACATTCCCGTGGTCAAAAAATATTATCATGTGCCAGGAACTGTTCTAGTCTTTAGAGATAAAGTGGACAAAAAGGCACATGAATTCTCTGCCATCAAAGAACTTACACTGTAATAAAGAAAAAAGATAAAGATATAAATTAATTGCAACTTGCTAAAGCAATGTCAACAAAGTATATGATGTAATAGAATGGACAGTGATGACATGCTGGTGATGGAGGCGACAAGTTATAGTAGAGAAGGCATCTCAGAGAGGAAGGCATTTCAAGTGAGATCGTACCAGTGGAAAGGAGGCATCCATGAGAGAAAGCAGGCACAGAGAAAATGACCATTGTAAAACCCCTGAGATATGATGGAGCTTGGGATATTTAAGGACCAGGAGATCATTATGCCTGGAGTATTGTCAACACAGAAAACATGGAGGGAAAAGTTAGAGAGGAAGACGGGGGCCAGATCACGTATGACCTGAATAGCCTACGGCAAGGAGTTTGACTTTTATTCTAATTACAGTGGGAAGGCGTTTGAGGGAGGAGAAAATAGAAGGAGCGGGGAGAATAAGAGGAGGAGAATGCAAGGGAGGGAGGGACTTGTTTCCTGAACGTGGGCCTCACTGCAGACTCTTGCAGTTGCTGAGGTCAGAATGAACAAGAGTTGGGAAACCATGGGAACCCAGCACAGCTTGTGCTCTTCTGTTAATGAAGTGACTTTCCCTGACCACTCTTCAACTGGGGTGAGATGGATAAAGGGGCATTGGAGGTCTTGCTAAAGGGGCAGATTTTTTAAAGAGACACACAGAGGGCTACAATTTTAAAAGAGAGACTAAAAATTAGAATGTGACCTAGCGTTTATAAGAAGAGAAAGAGAAATGTGTGCGTAATGTAATATATAAATCGTATGAAGTGTAGGCTCAGACAGCAGGACACATTTGGAGTAGCTCTCAGAGGCTCAAACCTCTGCTGCTTGCAACAACCCAATCTTCATAAACACAGGCGTAACTGTCCCTGTGTCTCCTTGACATTTAGTGTGGTCATTTCCTGTCTGAGACGGCTGCCAAGCATGTGCACAGCAAATGCAGGTTGGTCTTCTAACAGGAGGAAAGGGTGAAAACATCTGGCACCCAGCCCTTTGGGCAGGACGGGTTCTTACAGATGGATCAATACTCCTAGAAGAAACAAAGAGGTAAATCTTTCCAAGGAGAACCATTATCAAGTGGCAAGGATGTTATGAAATATACTGAGAAGAAACTAAGAAGGTGAGTGTTTTTTAATTACATATGTGAGGATCCTGCTAAGGAGAATGTTTGAAAAACTGGTATGTTCTAAGTACCAGGTGCTGCTGAATTCCTGTAGTTGTACTCTCTCGTCGTCGTATCACTCCAGATCCAATTAGAAGGTAGAAACCACACTGTGAACCAAACCAAGGAGGACTCATGGAAGTACTAAATGCTTAATAAAGGAGTGATTGCCGTATATAAGGAAACCATATGGTACCCTTAAGGTAGAGGGAGGGAATCCAAGGAAGGAGCGACGTGGAAGGGGCCCTCCCAAGGCAGAAAGAAGCTCAGACCTTGCTGGTGGCAGCAGAGGCTGATGGTTGGCCCAGGCCATAGCTGGCGTGCAGTCTGGGCAAGCGAGAAACAGCCGCCGTGGTGTGAGCAGGGCGCCGGTGATTGGCAGGCAGGCGCACAGGCATGCAGGGCAGGCGGGGACCTGGGATGCAGGCAAACTCTGCGGGAGACCTGCCGAGGGAATGGGTGGCCACGCAAGCAGGAGGCCTTCATAGCAGGAAGATCTCTGGTGTCCTTTTCTGTGTAGCAAAGGCCAGGGAAGGTTATCACTAGTCCGGGACGGGGCTGCAAGGTCACCAAATGATGGACAGGTTCTGGGAACAAGACTGGAGGAGCTCCACCAGACAGCCCATACCCACACCACCAGCCCGCTGCAGAGCCCCTGGAAATAGCAGCACAGCTCCTTCCTCCTGTAACGTCTCTCCAGTGCCCTCTACTGAGCAAGTTTAACAACGAGCACGAGAGACGCTGGAGACGATTGCGGAGAGCATATTGGAGGGTGAGTTTGGAGTTGAGGGACAGTAAGTTGATAACCGTTATAGTCATCAGCCTACTCCTTTTTACTGGGTCATTTCCTTAGGAAACAAGACCATGCTCTAATAATACTCTATATCTTTTAAAAAGTGCACAAAAATTTTAAAACATATATATAAAAAACCCTTTCTATAGATCCCTGATATTACATTTCTCTTCAGTTACTGTCACACATCTCCCCTTTGAACAAAACTTTCTTGAAAATGTGATTCTATATTCACTGTCCTTACTGCCTCCTATTCTCTGTTATAACACGTTCCACGTTGGCTTATGTTCTCCACCACTCCTGTTAAGGTCACCTTTGTGTTGTCAAATATAATGGCCACTTGTCTGTGTTCATGCGTCTCAGCCTCTCGGTGGCATTTAAATTGAATTCACCTTCTTCATTCAGACTCTCACTTTCCTTTGCGTGACATGACTCGTTCAGCGTTTTCCTCTTGCCTGCCTAGAGACTACTCCCTCCCCTTTGGCCATTCCCCCTCTGCTACTTGGCCTCTAAATTTGGAATAGCCTGGGGTTCAATCCTATTCACCTGCTTTGCTCTGTAGTCTCATTCTGGGTGATATTCACCCTCTGGTTTAAATACCGCCTATGGTTTTAGCGACTTCTAAATATTTGTCTCCAACTCCGATCTCTCTATTGCATTGAGGAATTGCATATCCAATTGCCTACTTAACTCTCTATTTTCCTGTCTAGGAGGTATCTCAAACTCACCGTGATGAAAGTAGAATTCTTGATTTATATACCAAAACACACCTGTCCCTAGTCGTCTCCAATTCAAGAAGTGTTAGCAAGACCCATACAGTAGTCAGGAGCTATCCTTTATTCACCCATTTCTCTCCTCTCCAAGTCCTGCCATATTTTGTTATATGTAGACAATCTGTCCCTTTACTTTCATTCCTACCATCCTGGTTCAGGCTCTCCCACCTCTCTCCTGGAGGTAGGCAACAACGGGTCTTTCTGCTTATAGTCTTGAAACCTCTGTAAGGCATTCTCTACACAGCAGCCAGACTGGTCTTTTGAAACTGCAAATCAGATTATTTCACACCCTTAGATAAAATCTTTCAGTGGATTCTACATCCAGCCTCAGGGCAAGTGTCTCCTAAGAGATAATTCTTCCTGACCACACAATCTAGATGTAGGTCCCTCCATCTCTCTATTAGTTAATTACTTTATCATGTTCCCTTTTTATGTGACTATGTATCACTATCCAAGATGATCTCTTTTAGTTTTACGTGTGATTTTTACCTGTTCTACTTAATGCTAAAATTCTAAGCTCCTTAACTGTGTGGGTCTTACGTTGCTCACTAGATGTTTTATCCACAGCATCTAGAAAATGCCTGGAATATATTGGTTCTGTCTGTAGATGTTGAATAAAATAAAGACTCCTCTTACATTTGCCAGGGAGAAATCTAGATGCAACAATGGCTAACAGACAGCTATTTGGAATTACAGAGCTATTTATGTGCAGAATGGCATGGCATGTAGTAAGGACATGTTCTCTATCAGGAGAACATGTCCACGATTATTACAGAAAGACTCCAAGATTCATCAGGTCTGCAAAAGCCCATGAGATGTCTATCACAAAATATTTTCATGTTGTGACTCAGAAATGAAAAACTTAGGGACAAAGATTGTACTTTTCATTATTACCTATTGATGACTGAAGCTTTAAAAGGGAACAGAGAGTATGGACATTTGTTAATAGTTGCATCTTCGTGTTGCCAGGAAAGATTTGTTCTTCTGGAACATGAACAGTGACACTGATCCAAGTGGCTCCTGGAAAGGGCTTGGCACACTTAGAAAAACAAGGAAGAATAAGATTTGGTCTCTGACCAGAAAGTATTTATAATCCAACCAAAGAGATAAACTTGCATAGAAGTAACTTCGAAATGAAACCAGGAGTTTGCCTGCATAGTCTGAACTTCTGCGTCTCATTCTAAGTCAGACTGTAAACATGTCCCTTTGATGGGTTTCCCACTTCCAGAACTAGGTAAGGATCATGTTGGCTGTATATTCTTGCCTTAAATCTATTGTCCAAGCTGTTCCTTTTCAATGGGAAGAAAACCCTTCCTAGCATTCTCTAATTAAAGAGAACTGTCCTCCTTCAAGTCCCAGATCTATACAGGCGTACTCAACCACTCCCTCTTCTGTGCACTCATGGCACTATTTTCATATGGCTGTAATGTAATATTGTATTAGAAATAATTCTATATGTGCCTGATAACATAGATAACACTGAAACCAAACTACATCTTTCACGAGGGCAGAGAATATACCTTTATCACTTATAAACCTTTCCAGACCTTCAGAGCTGAGAGACCATCCATGGATTCCCAGTTGTTTCCAAGTCTGCAATTGCAGGCATGCCGTACATGACTGGGACTAAATAAATAAATGAGTGATTAAATAACTTAGATGACTCATGGGGATAAAGCAAACTTTCAGATAAAACTTCCCTGGAGATAAAGGTTTAATGACGGGAAATACGACTCCCTCTCTTACCTGCCATCAACTATATTATCGCTGTATTGAACATCTATTGTTTCTGCCCTGACCAATACTCCTCCTTCTAGTAACAGAGCCCCTCTTTTCCTAGAGAACTGCACTTACTCTGCTTTATACCACACTAGTGGAACTGTCAACCGCGTGGTTCTGCTTCTTTGGATCCTATCCATCCATGAAAGCACTATCTCCGGTGCATAAGTGGTTGGTCCTAGCAGAGTCTATCGGGATTGTTATTTTTGGTGTTTTTTCTGTGACCTATAAATTCTGGAACTCTCATTGGGAGATCTTGAACACTGAAGACCACGTATGCCTTAAACTTCTTGAGACTACAGTGTGAAAAGGATCAGTCTGAGAACGGATCCAAGGAAAGCGGACAGTAGACCCTAGAGGCTTAGAGAGCAAGCCTGGCTTACCTTATTTGACCCCTAGATGAGTCATTCAGTTTCCTTTCTCTTTTTCCGTTAGCTGTCATGGAAATTACTACCATGAGTTGGAAGCTACAACTGGAAGAGGCCTGGATAATGTGTTTTTGTAAGGTCAACTTGCCCCTGGAGAGTAATAAATAGAGATGGCAGATGCAGTTGTAAAAGTCATTACAAACCATAGAAAATTAGCAGAATTCAACAGTCCTAGAATCTGTGGTTGATACAAAAACAACTTTATGGATACTCTGATGGGAAATAGTTGAAATGATAGTACTTCTGTCTTTTGCTTTGAGTCTTCTGGAAATAAGTAAGGGGGACACAAAGAGTTTGTATGGAGACTGAATGGTTTTATTTCATATATTTCTTCTGAAACAAATAGTGAAAGAAACAAATTAAAGGAACTGCCAAGTGCCTGCATATGTTTTTACACTTAATCCTCACAAGCCCTAAGAAATCTGTACTGCTGATATCCCACTTCATAGATGACTAAATTCTGCCTATAGATGAGTAGAAAGATAAAAACTTGTCCAAGATTCTAAAGTCAGGCTATGAGAAACTTTTGTTTATAAATACCCAGTGATAAAAGATAAACAAGTAACTCACAGTATAAAGGAATAACAAGATGTTAACAGTAGAAAGTGGGAAGCTGATGATAAATAAGAAAAGCTATGGAATTTATTCAAAATGGTGGACTTGGCACATGCTGTAACCTTCCCTCTAAAATAAGTCCACAGAAATGTCTGGAAGGAGATTTATAAAACTTCATTACCATGACAGAAAAGAAGAAGAATTTCCTTCAACAAAACAGAGAACGCGAGAAAATCCAAAGACTAATATCAGAAGGAACGAGATTAAACTTGAAAACTCCATTCCAAAATGAATTCGTGTCTGGACTGCCACAAAAGTTTCATATGGCAGGATCAGGAGAGAGCCCTTAGAAGACTGTAGTCCCCTAAGTGTGCAGTAGTATGTCTAAAAGCCAGTGTGTATACCTTAATTTAAAAGTAATTTATTGCTAATTTTCCAACGAATCATCATCACTGATCGTGGATTACTGTAACAAATATGATCATGAAAAAGTGTGAACTATTGCAAGAATTACCAAAATGTGACAGAGACATAAGGTGGGCAAATGCTACTGAAAAAAATGGCAGCAATAGATTGCTTTATGCAGGGTTGCTACAAACCATCAATTTGTAAAACAAAACAAAACAAAAATGCAGTATCTGCAAAGCACAATAACGTAAGGTGAGTCTGTATAAGTAGGCCAGTCGTGAATCTCAAATTCAAAGATGCATACATAACCAAAACTTACCAATCATTTGAAAAAGGCGAAAACCTTAAAGAAAAAGCTTCAAGCACAATGAGAAGAAATTTGCATGGCCAGGAAACCTATTGATATATAAAATATATATATAAAATATATATATATAATATAATTCATCACTGGAGTGACATGAGAAGATATTGCAGCCATTCTTAGAGTTAGCTAGATGTTTGCTAAACTAACTGTGTGATAGATGAAATAAAGGAAAAACTTGAAGGATACACTTAAAATCAAAATGAAAACAATACACTGCAGAGGAAAGCATGTGAGGACACAGCAAGGAGGGGACCAAACTTGTCAACGTTTTGATCTTGGATTTACAGCTGCCAGAATGGTGAGAAAATTAATTTCTGTTGTCTACACCACTCAGTCTGTAGTATTTTGTTATTGCAGCTCTAGCAAACTAATACTGATTTGAGTATAACAGCATAGCAATAGAAGAATTGTACATGCTAGTAAATTCTAGATGAATCTTTTAAAGTAGAAATTTAAGCTTACTGTTCTTTTTAATTAAGAGCAACTTATAAAGAAATATCTTATTTTAAACCAGAAAAGGCAAAAATGTAACAAAGGAAACACATTAAAAAAAAAAAAAGAAAAGAAAAGAAAAAAGAAAGAAACCAAGAAAGACCTGGAAATTAGGTTTACAAGGTAAGATGGTAGAAGTCTGTATATATCAATGATCATATTATATAAAAAAGAGTAAATTCCTAGTCAAAAGAAGGTTCAGGTTAAAATAAAAAACTAAGCAGACACTTAACGTGCAACCCAGGCCTTGCCGTCCTGGACATTTATCTCAGAGCACGGAAAATCTGTGTTCACAAAGGAACCTGTACGTGATTGTTCATAGCAGCTTTATTTGCTGTACGCTGAACTTAGAAACAATCAAACGTTCCTCAGCAGGTGAATGGCTGTGCAAACTGTGGTACATCCATACAATGGAACGCTAGTGTTAAATGGAAAAATACAAAGGAGCAGACTATTGGTACATCCAACGGCTTGGATGGATCTCTATGCTAAAAATAAGTGAAAAATCTCAAAATATCACATATGATATAATTCCGTTTATATAACAGCTTTGAAATAATAAAATTATATAGACAGAATAGATTAGTGATTACCAGAAGTTAGGAATGGTGGGAGAGCAGGATGGCTGTGACTACAAAGGGATAGATGGGGGCGATCTTTGTGGTGACAGAACAGTTCTACATCTTGGTTGTAGTGGTAGTTACACAAATTTATATATGGGATAAAATGATAGACAGCTATACCCATGACTTTTACCAATGCCAGATTCCTGGTTTTGATCTTCTCCTACAGTTAGGTAAATCGTAACCATTGGGGAAAAGTGGATGAAGGGCGCAGAGGATCTCCCTGTACTATTGTTACAACTTCCTGTGCATCCGAACTGTAAGTGCAGGGCACTGTTCTAAATATTGTCATGTATTAATTTAATCCTCATCGCAACCTTATGAGCTGCATACCTGGAAACTAATCATGGTAAGGCTCGATAAGTTGGGTGGCGGTCGTGGTTTTTCCCATACAGTGAATAAGGGCCCTTGGTAAGCATGTGAAAAACATTTGTTCATTGAATAAATGCTATTAGACAATTACAATATTGAATAATAAGAGGAATCAAAAACAAAGTTGAAATAAATACTAGATAAAATAATATAATACAGAAGGAGATAATGGGAGCCAACTGTTTCTTTGCATAAAGGGAGCAGCAAAAGATAAAGATCAATTTTAGGTTTTGTTAAATATGCATATTAAAATTTTTAATTCATAAACTGGATATAATATAGAATATTTTATATTCTATATTCTATATATAATGATTAAATTTCCAAAACTATAAAGGAGAAGGAAGGAGAAAAAAATGTAATCATCAAAATATAAGAAGATAAGCCACAGAGTGGCAAAAAATATTCGCAAAAGATATGTATAATAAAAGACTGCTATCCAAATATACAAATAATTCTTAAAATTCAACAATAAGAAAACAACTCAAAAAATGGGAAAAAGACTTGAACATTTGCCTCACTAAAGATATACAAGTGGCAAATAAGCATATGAAAAAATGCTCAACCTCTAATATTATTGGGGAATTAAAAATTTATAACAAGAATGCGAAATCACGACGTACTATTAGAAAGGCCCAAATCCAAAATCCTGGCCACACCAGATGCTAGGGAGGGTGTGGAGCAACGGGAACTCTCATTCACCGCTGGTCAGAATGCTGGATGGTACAGCCACTTTGGGAAACAGTTCAGTAGTTTCTTAGAAATCGAAGCATCCTCTTACCATATGATCCAGCAATTATACTCCTTGATAGTTCCCCAAATGATCTGAAAACTTATGTCCACGCAAAAATCTGCACATGGATGTTTGTAATAACTTTATTCATAATTGCCAAACCTTGGAAGCAACCAGGACGTCCTTCAGTAGGTGAATGGATAAACTGTGGTACAACCAGACAATAAAATTTTATTCAGAGCTAAAAAGAAATGAACTATCAAACCATGATGAGACATGGAGGAAACTTAAGGGCATAATATTGTTAAGGGAAAGAAGCCAGTCCGAAAAGACTACATACTATATGATTCCAACTATATGACATTCTGGAAAAGGCATGAGACATTAAAAAAAAAATCAATGGTTACTAGGGGTTAGGAAGGGATGAATAGGTGAAGCACAGTGGATTTTTAAGACAGTGAAACTATTTTGCGTGATAGTACATATCGTTACACATTTGTCCAAACCCATAGAATGTATGATACCCAAAATGAACTTATCCTAAACTGTGGACTTTGGGTGAAAATGATGTGTCAATGCAGGTTCATTGATTGTAACAAATGCACCACATCACTGCATGATGTCGACTGTGAATAGGTGGGGTGGGGGAGGATGGGGCATATGGGAAATCTCTGTACTTTCCGATCAGTTTTGTGAACCTAAAAATGCTCTTAAAGTCCATTTTAAAAAGAAAAGTAATCATTCCATGAGAGGACAGGAAAGAAGGGTGTGGGGAGGGTGGGGTAAGAACATAGTAAATACAAAGCAAAAAAAAAAAATGGTAGAAATAAATTCAAATATACCCATAATCACAGTGACTTTAAGTGGATCAAATTCTCCTTGATGTTCAATATCAGTGATTTATAAATTAGAATTAAAAAAATTTAAATCCCTCTTTAAGCTGTTCAAAAGATACAGCTAAAACATAATGACGCAAAAAGGTTGAAGGTTGAGGAATGGGAAAATAATAAATATAAACAAAAGGGTGGCTGTAATATCAATTTTAACATAAAACAACTGTTGGGAGAGCATAATGACTAATTAATTGTTCTATTCTATAACAGCTGCTTCTACTTAGACCGTATTCCTGGAGTAGTACGTCTCCGTTCTGGATCTGGCACTTGAAACGTGAGTCACTAGAAGGGTATATTGTCCTCAGGGAATGTCTAGACATAGGACTACAGTGCCTCAGAAAGCAAATAAACCTCTGGGTAGGATGAGATGTTCTAGGAATAAGTTTGTTAATGTCATAAAGATTATAACCTTGGGACAACTAGATTATGAAATTCTTAAGATCAAGGATAATGTTCTATTATTCATATTTGAATCACTACCACCTAAAACATTATAGGTATAAAACAAATGTTGGGTGAATAAATGAGTGAATTAATATATTATGTACATCGTATATTATAACAATTTAGTTCCTCATTATCGTGCACTTACCCAAATTATCAGTACAGTAAATGTTGCTGTACTTTATGCCAAAGGCCTATAACATGCAAAGGGAGTATCAGGACATCAGAATGCTCAGATAAACATTGACCTGGCTTTTCATGCTCCCTTGTGAAGATTCCTCTGCTGTAACCTCCTGGCCTGTGGTGTATTTCTACCACCTCTTTTCTTGCATAGCCTTTCCTTTATCACAGTGATTCTCAAAATATGGTCCACAGACATACACATACAGTCCACGTGCCAGCCCATTGACTACTTTTACTGGTCTTTAGCAAGATACATACAGAAATTGAGAGTAAGCATTTGAAACATTCTAGACAATGTCAATTACCATGACAGTTACACAGATTTTTATTGTATTTTCCAAAGTCATGGTAGCTGACAGTTTGGAAATAAGTAAACAACTTGTCTCTCGGCACAGATAGTTCAAGAGGCTTTGTGCCAGGGCTGTTGGCTGAATATAAGTCACTTGGGATCTTCAAAACCAAATCTTAGGAATTGGCACAGGGTTTAGGCATCCAGCCATAAAAAGACAGATGAAGCTGGAGTTTATGTTTCAGAGCTAAAGTACTAGTCACATGGCAAAACCAAAGGGGGTAGGTGGGAAGGGCCCGAAGCATGGAAGAAGAGCTCCCTCGACAGAAATGACTTGGACCCCCTTTCCCTATCCTACAGAGCAAATAGTCCTTCCTGTTTTATTGTGTCCTTTTCAAACTGGTAGAAATATCTCCACCACCCACCATTTCTCTGCATGGTGTCCACCAACAATGTGTCCTAAGTGGAGTCCGCTTCAGACCCCAGGTTTTCAGAGCAACGGCTATGCATACAGTAGAGCCACTGGGGTATTTTACACTATGACCACAAGGACCTACGTGTCTTAAAACTAAGAAATTTCTATTCCGATGATTTCTGGTAACATATGGGGAGAGATACAGGAATCTCAAAGATTTTCTGGGTGATTTTCTGGGACCCACCCAGTCAGGAGAACCTGTTGAAGTCTGTCCCCATCCAATTGCACTATTCCTTATTGCCTCTTCAAATTTCTGCCCTGGGTTCATCATAAACTAAGTGACAGTGAATACAGATAGATGAAAATAAATGTCTTCAGGGACAAGAAAAAATAAGTTTTGTAGAGCCATAAGAGACCGTTAAGAACTCAGGTACTTTTCCAACTACCCAGATGAAGAAGTCACTAAAAGAGGTGAGTAAGCAAAACTATAGAGACTTCACGGTGTCTAATCTTGCCTGTGGTGAGCAGGAGAGAGGAAAAAAACAAAGCAAAAGGAATTAGAAAACTGTGTCCATGCCAAAATCTTTTTTCAAGTAATTAAGAAAGAAAAAAGGGGAAAGTTCAGAAGAAAAAAATGTAGTAAACAAAACTGATTGCAAGAGCCTCTCTTCATGACAAGAACAGGCTAGTGTCCTGACATGGCATGAAAATAAAATTTTTTTCTAATAACCAATGATCCAAAGTACCCAGTGCTCCATGGGGAACACACATATACAATCACTCCACCTAACATCTAGTTGGAGAAAGAAAGATGTCAAAAGTACCTGCTTACAGCTGATAATATTTTTTTGCCTTGTTTCATGTATGACACTGACTGGGTGGAAAAATGTATAAATATGTTACAGAAATTTGGAATGTGGGAGAGATCACTGTGGTCCAGAATTATTCTGGAAAGATTTCTGTAAAGATGGGTCCTAAGCTGGGGACTGACTGCCTGTCAAGTTTGGATTGGTACAGGGCAAGCCATGCCAGGTGGAAAGTAGGATGTGTCATAAAGTCAAAAAGCAGGAAGATTTGTTTGGTTTGTGTCTTTGGATATGTGAGTATCCTTGTACTGTGTTTTATGTGTATGTTTTTAATTTACATAAATAATTTTGTGATAAATACTATTTTTTTCTTCACTTAGCAACGTGTTGAGCAACCCTCCATGTTGCATGTAAATGTCATAAGTTGCTTCTGACTGCTGTAGATTGTCCCACATTACACATCCACTGCATATGTCTTAACCATTCATAGTAACACATATTATAGTCCATCTAATTCCCTATAATGACATGCACAGATATAGAGGAAACTGAAATAAAATTTTGAAAATGATTTTTTTTTATGGACCTAACTGAAAAGTCTTCTGATATTCTCAAATTGGACTGCTTGGACTTAGGACATAGTTACGCACAATTTCAGGGGGAAAAAAAACTACCATATTACTTTCAAACTTTATTATACTCATTGGTGCACTCACCAAGAGTACAACAGACTTATATATAAAAATGCAATATATGTTATGACCCAGTTGCATTTAAGTGAGCAAGGTAGAGTGGTTTAGCTTTAGAAAACATTTAAAGATAGAGACACCATATAACCACCTCAATGATCAGAAAAAAAGCCTATGACAAAATTCAATTTCCATTAATTCAACTTCCATTAAACACTTAGCAAACTGTTTTTTAGAAGATAGCTTCATTTTTAATTGAAATATACCTGACAGACGATGTTATATTCATTTCACATGTACCACATAGTGCTTCAACGATCATGTACATTACACGGTGCTCCCCGCAATAAGTGTAGTTACCCATCTGTCACCATACAAAGTTATTACATTATCGATAGTCCCTACACTGTATGCAACGTTCTTGGGACCTATTCATTTTATAAATGGAAGTTTGGACTTCATAAACCCATTTATCTATTTCACACATGCCCCCCCCCACATTCCTTCCTTCTGGCAACCACCAGTTTCTCCTCTCTATTTATAATTCCGTTTCTTTTGTTTGTTCATTTACTTTGTTTTTTGGATACCATATTTAAGTGCAAATACTAGGATTTGTCTTTCTGTGACTTATTTCATTTAGCATAATATCCTCTAGGTCTATCCATGTTGTCACGAATGGTAAGATCTCATTCTTTTTTATAGTCAAATAATATTCCTCTGTGTGTGTGTGTGTGTGTGTGTGTGTGTGTGTGTGTGTATACCACATCTTCTTTATCCATTCATCTATCAATGGATGTTCTGGTGGCTTCCATATTTTGGCTATTGTAAATCATGCTACAATAAATGTAGCAGTGCATGTATCTTTTTGAATTAGTGTTTTCATTTTCTTTAAGTAACTATCCAGTGGCAGAATTATTAAGTCCTATGGTATTTTTATTTTTAAGTTTTTGGGTAACCGTCATACTGTTTTGTGGAGTGACTGCACTAGTTTACATTCCCTCCAACTGTGGTATGAGTTTTCCCTTTTTCTACATCCTTACCACTTGTTATTTCTTGTTAATACTAGCAATTCTGACAGGTGTGAAGTGACACCTCATTGTGGTTTTGATTTGCATTTTCTTAATAATTAGTGACGTCAAGCATTTCTTCATATGGCTGTTGGCCATCTGCATGTCTTCTTTGGAAAAAATGTCTATTCGGGTCCTCTGCTCATTATTAATCAGATTATTAGGGGTGTTTTGGTATTGTATGAGTTCTTTATATGTTTTGTATATTAACTTCTTATTAGATATTATCATTTGCAAATATTTTTTCATATCCAGTAGGCTGCCATTTTTGTCTTGTTGATGGTTTCTTTCAATGTTCAAAAGCTTTGTATTTTAATGTAATCCAAATAGTTTATTTTTGCTTTTCTTTCCCTTGCCTGGGAGACATATCTATAAAAATGTTGCTAAGGCCAAGGTCTAAGAGATTACTGCCTATGCTTTCTATTAGGTGTTATATGGGTTCAGGCATGTCTTTAAACCATTTTGAGTTTACTTTTGTGAATAGAGAAAGTGGTCCAGTGTCATTCTGTCCAGTTATTAAAGAGATGTCTTTTTCTCATTGTAAATTCTTGCCTCCTTTGTCATAGATCAATTGACCATATAAGAGTACGTTTACTTCTGCACTCTTTGTTCCATTAATATATGTATCTGTTTTGGGGTTAGAACCATACTGTCTTGATTACTACACTCTTGTAGTAGTGTTTGAAACTGGGATTGTGATACCTCAAGCTTTGTTCTTCTTTCTCAAGGTTGCTTTGGCTATTCAGGGTTTCTGTGGTTCCATACAAATTTAGGATTATTTGTTCTAGTTCTGTGAAGAGTATTATTGATATTTGGTAGAAATTGCACTGAATCTATAAAATGCTTTGGGTAGTATGGATATTTTAATGATACTAACTTTTCCAATCTATGAGCATGGTATACCCTTCCATTTGGTTGTGTCATCTTCAATTTCTTTCATCCATGTCTTATGGTTTTCAGAGTACAGGTCTTTCACCTCCTTGGCTAAATTTATCCCTAGGTATTTTATTCTTTTTGATGCATTTGTAAATAGGACTGTTTTGATTTCTTTTTGGCTACTTTATTATTGGTGTATGGAAATACAAAAAATTTCTGTATTTAATTTTGTATCCTGAAACTTTACTTAGTTCTTATAGTTTTTTGGTGAGGTCTTTAGGGTTTTCTCTATGTAATATCTTGTCATCTGCAAATACTGACAGTTTTACTTCTTCTGAGAAGAGAGTTTCCTTAATCTAATAGAAAGAATTAAAAACAACAAATATCATAGATCAAACATTATACGTTTAATCAAATATGGGGAAATTTGAAATTAACAATGGGAACAAGTCAGAGCTACCCAATATGGCCACTTCTAATTATCTTTGTTCTGGATGTGTACTGAAACAAAAACACTATAAAAATAGCAAAGCGTGGTAGGCGGGAGCAAGGAAGGGGTAATGGCACAAGGGAATTTCTGGGGGGTAATAGTAAAATTTTATGTATTGATTCTTTTTTAAAAAATTAGTTTCAGAGGTAGAATTTAGTGATTCATCAGTTGCATGTAACACCCAGTGCTCATTTTATCAAGTGCCCTCCTTAATGCCCATCACCCAGTTATCCTTCCCCCACCCACCTCCCCTCCGGCATCCCTCAGTTTGTTTCCTAGAGTTCATTATCTCTATGGTTTGCCTATTTTCATCTTATTTTATTTTTCCTTCCCTTCCCCTATGTTCATCTGTTTTGTTACTTAAATTCCACATATAAGTGAAATCATATGGTATTTGTCTTTCTCTGACATACACAAGTGTATGCATGTGTTACTGCTCATCAAACCATTCACTTAGAATGAATGAACATGCTCTTATTGCATACCAGTTATACCTCAAAGTTACAAAAAATGCCTATTACAATTCCTAAGCAATACCTCAGCAGTAACTGTACCAGGTAGCAATAGTAATGATGGAAAAAAGACTGCAAATTGAAAATATATTTAATAGTAGTTATAGGCAAGCTGAACTGCTAGGGGAAAAAACTCCCAAGCTATGATAACTCAAACAGGATATGGGTTTGTTTCTCTCTCATGTAATTGTTCAGGCAGGTTCTGCTCCTTGAGGTCATCTGGGAAG
Organism: Ailuropoda melanoleuca; assembly: GCF_002007445.2. Classification (NCBI taxonomy): domain Eukaryota; kingdom Metazoa; phylum Chordata; class Mammalia; order Carnivora; family Ursidae; genus Ailuropoda; species Ailuropoda melanoleuca. The sequence continues at coordinate 10,849,497 of NC_048225.1, read as the reverse complement.
CCAGATATCCATCACAGAATCTCTACCATTCATTACCAGTGGTCTTAACCTAAGGCCAGTGGACACCCAAATGGTCCTATAGACAGAATTTAGGAAGTCTGTAAACTTGAATGGGAAAAAAATTATATCTTTATGTTCAGTAGTTTCTGAATGAAGTTTAGTAATCTTTTTAATTTCAAATAATGACAACAAATCATAGTAGCATTGACAGTACCTGTGGCCTGGTCACCAACTGAAATCACAGATATTTTCATATCACAATTCAGGCATGACAGAATCTGGAAATATCACACTTAACATCATTTTTAAATTATTACGAAATATTGGACTTGGTTGCTAAATACTATTTGATGTGTTAGTAAATAAAGACTTGCTATACAATATATAATGAATTAGATTATTTAAAATGTCGATAACTGTACTTCAACAGGATTAATTTTTGTTATAATTCTATACATTTAAAAACATTATCTGCAGAAGTAGTCCAAGGGTTTCATTAGGCCGCCAAAGGGGCCCATGCTACAAAGAAGTTTTAAGAACACCCCTCTTAGGATGTTGTCATTACCCCCATGGCCAAAGCCAGGCTGCTGCCCTATTTAATTTGCATCAAGTAGAAAGAGAAAAGCATGGAGGAGCCATATCATGGCCTTATGGGAAAGGCCAGGGTGTGGCACACACCCTCTTTGTCTGCATTCCACATTCCACTTCAGCAACTCAGTCCCATGGCCACACCCAAACACAATGGAGGCTGGGAGACACAAATATTGTACTTTTCAGGTGTAGGGTGGAAAAAGTTTTCCACAACCCTCTTTGGGGCACTGGTTTGGTGTGAAAATTAAACTGACAGAGTAACAGGACAGCATATAAATTTCACTGAATTTTTACTAGTACGTGGGAGTCTTCACAAGAGAATGAACACCCAAAGAAGTAACCAGAACAGAAAGCTTTGACATCTTTTAGACAAACAATAAATTTGTGAAGGCATAGGGGTTTGGGCTAGTGCTAGTCAAACTAGGGCTAGGTACTTCTTATCTTCCTTAACTAGTTAACTTCCTTAACTTCCTAATTGAGGTAAGTAAGGGTTAGTTTAACAAATTTGTTTGTAGATTCCTCTGGTGCCATCTCTGGGCTGATAAGTGTATTGCCAATAAAATGAGATTGGGGTGGGGTGGGGTGCGGGGTGGTTTTGTTTTTTGTTTTGTTTTGCATTTACTGTTTCTTAATTGCCTGCAGCTCAAAATAATTTTTATGTCAAAGAGGCAAATCTTGGGGTGATATATTCTGGTTTCCTTCATAGGCCTGTGATAAGGCACCAGACATACTACCCTAAGATAAATATTCCATTACTTAGCTACATTTCTGTTTTTAGTGATGAAGGGGGCAACTTCATGTGGTCTCTGCACATTGGCTCAGTCATGTCTGAGGATGATTGAATATAAACATAAGGAAATTAAATGAGTCAAAGGCAGTGGCCAGTTTTCAGATTAGTGATACTATTCACAAAGAGAGGGAGAAGAAGAAACAGAATAGAAAACATTCCGTTGGACAAGCTGACTTGAGATTTCTGGGAGCAGTAGTGTACTGATAAGCCTGCTTCCTGAAGAGTAAGGGGCAGGAGAAAAACCCATTTGCAGCATTTGGTGATCCCATCGTGTAAATCTACCCCTCATGGCCATTTTCAAGCTACCAAGACGATGTCATGGCACAAGGGGTTGGGAAGAGATGAGCACAATAAGCTCTCGAGAGCTAGCGTGAACTAGTGTACTTCTGCGGGTGAGGGCGAGGATTTCCAAGCAGAGACATTCTGAAGGAATTTGCATATGCAGAGCTCAGGTTTAGGAGTAGAATCTGGGTGAGACGTTGATTTGGGAATCAATGAAATTATCTAGCAATAAGATTCTTTTTAAATAACAAAAAAAGGGTGCCTGGATGGCTCAGTCAGTTAAGCGTCTGACTCTTGATTTCAGCTCAGGGTCATGGGATCAAGCCCCATGTGGGGCTCCATGCCGGGCTGGGTATAGAGCCTGCTTGAGATCCTCTCCCTCTCCTCTCCTCCACTCTCTCCTCTCTCTCCCTCCTGCCCTCCTCTCTCTCTTTTTCTCTCTCTCTCTAAAAAACAAAAACAAACCCTAACAACAACAACAAAAAAGACAACAGCCCCAAAATGGGGTCGTTTATACTAAGCCCCATGTCACAAAACCAAGACTTAACGTTTCAGCTCTCCCAGAAATGGACTCCAAATGATTGAATTAGTACTCATTTGATCAGCACTTAGGTAATCTGCCTAATTGACCCTTGCCATCCCTGAAAGAAAAGTAACCTTGCAAAAACCAACCTTCTTTTTTGCCTAATATATAAGTTCCTGTTCTCACTCCTTTCTGTTCAAAGAAGTTTTTCATTTTCTACAGCTCTTCCTGCCAGATTCAAATTAATTTTTGCTCAAATAAACTCAAATATTCAATATGCCTCAGTTTACCTTTAACAATTTTACTATTAGAAGAGGGAATTGTATGAGACCCCTGACAGCCCTCAGAAGCAAAGAGCAACCAAGCAAACCCCTTGAACTCACTGCTTTCTCATCTCTGAAGGTTGTAGGTAAGTCCTTTTCTCATCCTAGCTCTGCAGTTTTTTATTGTAAGCTTTCAGACTTTATTTGAGCATTTCCTTCTCCAGACTGGTTCCCAAAACTGGCCAGAGTTGTACTGGCTCTGACTTAGAAACCGAACTGGGTCCGGAGCTGGACAGCATACTTAAACTGGATGGGGTCTGGAGTGAGGTCTCAGGTGAATAAAATTTTGTTTTGAGGCTGAACAAACAGGTTAACCTTATCAAAATAATTTCAAATTGCAGTGGCCACAGTGGAGAACTTTTAACCTACATAAACTGGAAAAGAGGAATCTCAGAGAAGCACTCACCATAAAGGGTAAGAGAGAAAATTATTTTTCATCTTCTAAGTTTCTGGTGAACAGAATAAGACCTGCTGGGATACCCTACTCCCTCCAGAACCTGCAGATGGGATCCTGGGAAAACTGGCAGAAGCTGGCAAAGGGTAATTCTTATCAAAGGCAGCTCTCCCAGATCTCTCTACCTGTGGTGCCTGATTGAGAGAAAAGGGTAAAATTTCACATAATGTCTTCTTTTCCAAATTCAGATTTGCGGGTAAAAAACATTTGTAAGAATTAGATCTTGAGTTGTGACTTATGAGTTTGCTTTTTGGTACCCATCTGCTGTATATATTTTCTCTTTCAGAGAAAGCTATTGACTTCTTGTTTATCTCATTTTGTGTCCTGAGAACTTGGCTTGACAACCATGAGGTTGAGGGCCCCATAAACATGGCTGGATAGAAATGTGAGTCACACCCCACTTCCAGCTAGATATGGCTGAACAGAGATATGGGTTGTGTTCCATTTGCTGCTGGGGTTCTACCAACTGCTGCAGCTCTCAGAGGAATTGTCTGTCTTTTGGTTATCTTTTGGTCTTAGAAGAGTAGTATATTTTGCACCCTCTTTAGGGAGATGTCTTGTGTCTATGAATTTGTTTAATACTGCAAGGAATATTTACTGTTTGTCTTTGCAGAAACCGGGCAAGATATTCAAAAAGTTTCTCTTAAATAGCTTTGTGGTCAAAAGTTGGTCAAATTGGCAGCTGATAGATCCTGAGAGGAACTTTTTTAAAGACCTTCTCCCCTGAGCTAAGATGAAATTCTGTCCCCAGAGGGAAAGAAAAATATTCTGAAACCTTTGTGGGAAGACTTACTGAAACATTCCCAAGACAAACAGCTCTAAATCTAGAACACAGGAATCTTTTGATTTCCATCTTATCATTCAGGTTGCAACCCAATTCTTTGAGGAATTAAAAATAACTGTCCTAAAAATTGAGGACAACTTGTACAACTTGTCTTACAAGTTGAATCTTTACAGAACAGAAAAAGCCTACCTATCCTTTTTACCAGTCTGCAAACCTCCCCTATTTATCTCAAAAGGCTTGTAGATATTGTAAAAATTCTGGTCTTAGGAAACAAAAGTTCTTCTTGGAGGAACTTTCATCCTTTTTTATGTGCCTTTGAGATATAAATATTCTACCCTGTTTTCTCTCAGAAATGAGGGCCAACTCTTTGAAATGAGGACTTCAGAGAAGTAGTTTTTATCAGGAGGAAAAAAAGAAAATGAAAGGAAAGACTTTTTGGAAACTGAGCAAATAAAAAATCTTAAAAATCTTCCACACAAATAATGAAAAGTTGAAGCCATCTGGGCAATTAACCTGAACTTATTCCATCTGCCAGAAACATAATTTGGATCCAACTTCTTAAAAATAAACTAGTGAGTTTTACACTATCACACCTGTCTCATGGCTAAAATTTTAAAACAAAAACTATAAGATCTATGTTTGTATCTTTCTGGACGTTTATGTATGTCTGTTACATACACATAAGTATGTATTTATGTTCTAGAGATGTGAGATTTTTTTTTAACCTCTGGATGACATTGCCAAAATTACTTTGTGAATAACTCTATTTGGTTAGCTTAAATTAAATATACTCTCGGGAATATAGAAACTACCCAAATGTTTTTCAACTTCATGTGATCTAGAATAATCTCCAATAAATAAAGACTAGTTTAAGTTCGTCAGTCTAATTAAAACAGCCAAACTTTAGAGTTATCAGCATTGAATACAACGCAGACATACAAATTCTACCTAGGTTTACTAAAAGTTAAATTAGCTCATGTTATCTCTGTTACAGAATTTATCAGCAAGAAAAATAACTCAACATGACGATTAGCTGTTTAATGTCTCGTGAAACTTACAGTAATGTAAACATAATTGCTAAGAACAAGTAAATCGATGTAAGTAAGATAAAAGTTTATAAATGAACTTTACAACAATAATTATGTTTTATGGTATGTCTACTTAAAAATAGTTTCCAAATCTGTTTAGTGACTTGAAACCTTACAGTTATCTGGAGATAATTTAAATGACAGGTATCCATTAAACATCTAGATTATTTCCAAATATTATAAAATATTGAAACATCACTGAACATAGATTTATCCACTTTGACTTCCTTCTACAGAAAAACTAAAGATATTTGGGTCTGTTAGTAAACGTGTTTTGTGCCACATTAAAAAATTTACTATGAGGAAGAATATATTTCTAGAAATCATAAAATGCATATTTTGCCAGTCCACTGAATGCTAGTGTCTACAACTGCTTATTTCTGAGTTTTCATTAGGAATTAGGAATTCTAAGGGTTAAGAATGCTAATCAATATATGTAACTAAAACTACCTCAAAGTAATAAGGGTGAAAGGAAACAACTGTGTATGAAAAATAGGTAAGGCAAGTAAAATTATTGATTGTTCCAGAATTAGAAAAAGGAAAAAAACATAAGACAAAGTATGAATGGATCTAAAAAAAATTGTGTAAGTATTATGGAAAAACAATCTTGGGAAAAGAGTGTTATGTGTGGTCAAGTTGGCTAAGATTGGAATGGACTGAAAGTTTTTTTAATGAGTTTTTTAAAAAATATTTATTTATTTATTTACTTACTTACTTACTTATTTATTTTAGAGAGAGCATGCACTCCAGCAACAGGAGGTGGAGAAGGAAAGGGAGAGAGTTCCAGACAGACTCCCTGCTGAGCACAGAGCCTGACACAGGGCTCAATCCCATGATCCTGAGCTCATGACCCGAGCTGAAACCAAGAGTCAGACACTTAACCAACTGAGGGAGCCATCCAGGTGCCCCTTTAATGAATTTTAATATCAAAACTACACAGCAAAATTAGAATTTATTTTATTCTCTATTAATAGCACGAAGTTTTCTTGGACTGTTGGTCTACTCTATATAACATATTGTGAAGTTTTTCTTTTTAACCCTTTGGATAATCTACTTGGAAAGCAATGATTTTATATCTTACCAAAATAATTTATTGTGCTTCATGTTATCTTTATCAGATCTTTTATTACTTAAGAAAACTCAGTCCTTACAATATTAAAAGACCTGAGTTTTGTTCACAACTACGTAACCTTCTGTAACTGCCTTTAAAGTCTGCTGTTGTCACTTGAATTAAACAGATAATTGAGTATTATTTTATAATGCTTTGTGATCCTACTAGTCAAATGTTCAAACCTTTTGACATTTTGACAGCTTCCCAAAATTAAATTCTAAATGCAGTCCTTTTGACCACACAGTAACTTTGAGATTTCCCAGAGGGTCCCTGGAAAATCTCAAAGGATTTGTATTTCACCCTCTAAAAGAGAAATAAAACATTACGTTTATTTGGTGTGTGAAGTTACGTGGGAAGCACTGTCAAGTGATTAACCCTTCAGGTTATATTTGTATGAATGCATATTAATGTTATTAGTATAATAGTTGTAAAAATTATATGAAATTCCTAAAAATCAGATATATCCTGGTATAATGTTATCAGTCATAATTCCAGTTATTATTTTAAAATGCTTTATGTTACAGAAATAACCAAATTTCCTTGTTAATTCCATTATAATTACTCTCGCCAGGTCTTTCACCATAGGTATTTTTAAGTCTTGTCATTCACAGGCAATTATTGCTTTACTCTAATGCTTTTGCAAAAGTGAGATTCGTGGAAAGGACCCTACCGAGTATTCCTGACCACTGACAATGCTGCCAAATCACAGTGTGTTAAACTCTGGGTGCATATTTCACAGCCGAAGGAGCATCATCCTGGTATCTGGTCCTGTGCAAATGCTGGAGACCTCAAAAATCACGTTGACTGGGGAGAGAAGTAAGTGACACTGAAGAAGACTGCCTCCTCTCATGACATGAGATAAAAATGTTCTTTCCATTTCTCTCTCACTCTCTGACCACCCTTTGCCACATTCTAACACCATGAAGATCTTTAGGAGTCTTTTGCTTACCTTTGGCCTTGCTCTGGCCTGGAAGGGTAATGCCATTTAACACACCTCAGGCCACTGCAGGGAGGTAATTTAATCTCCAGATACTGTTAGATCTGCCACAGTGCAGTTGGTCCTATACTTCCACCTGTCACAAACAACTCCCTGATTTCCAACACCGAGTTTCTCTGGAACAAACTCAGCCCTCTCTCTACCATGTTAGGTTCCCTAACCCTGGAGGTCCATTTCTCTGTCACTGGTTAACAACCCCAAACCCAGAGAAACTTGCACCAAGGCTCTGTACAAAGACATAAGGCAAGGCTGACCAGAATAGAAGCATCCATGTAGCCTACAGAACCTAAAGTCTTACTGGCCCTGATGGCTCTCACCTTCCTAGCTCTAAGCCACAGACGTAAAAGGAATTACCAGGAGGTATTTGAAATTCAAAATCTGCTTCCTTTGGCAGATACATGCACCCCTGGCTGCGAGTAAGTGTCAATGAGGCTATCACCAAGAACTTCTCCTTAACTCTGAAGGATATTGCAGAGCCTGGTGCTAAAGCAACAGCTGCCCAACAAACCCTTGGACTCTGTGGCCAAAGTTGCACTTGATTATCTTTTAGCTGAGCAAGGAGGTGTTTTTGCAATACACGGATTTATACTCCTAGGCTAGGAAAAGGAAGAGGGGGTCTGGAACTTATGCCAAAAAAGCGTACTTTGGAATGGCATAATCTGATACTCTTTATTTAACATTTGAAACTTTCAAGAATGTCACAGTTCAAAAGATGAGTTGGCAGAATGCTCCCTGTCTCACTGAACTAGTCTCTTAGTGCTGAGAATAGGTCAGTTCAGTTAAACGGTTTTGTCTCATCTGGATGTGGTGATGCATGTGGGTCCCAATTAGGCCTATATGGTGTCAGCGATTAGTATTTAAAAAGAGGCATTACTATGAAAACAAAAGAAAAATAATGCTTAATGGTTGGAGCAGACTATAAATCTTCCCCAGTCCCGAGGGAGGTAAGATTTCTAGATGTTGGGCTGGAAGCATCATCAGATGGGAGTAAGGGCAGGCAGTGACAATTGGAGAGATTCTCCTGGTTTGCAGTTTGAATGTCTCTGGTGATCTTTCTGAGTGGCTCAAACAGCAAAAGGCACAAAAATTGTCCATACGTGAGCTGTTGTGGTGATTTCTCTTTAGTTTATATAAAGTTGTCCAGCTTTAGTTTGCAGGGGGAAAAGCAAACTCTGTTCCTAGTAATTTCAAATCAGAAGGATGGGGGGAAATTGGAAATGTTACTTAGGAGACATGTAGCCAGATATTTGAGGAAGCTAGAAGAATTTAGGCTCTGGGCTTGTGGGTAAATAACAAAATCTTAAAAACAATGAATAGGTCTAGAATCTAATATCCCCAGAGATGCATGATAGTTTCCCACTGAAATATTTTTTTCAATGTATAGTCAACCCTATTTCTATCAGAGATATAATTTGAGACTACTTTGTTTGCAGAATCAGTCTAGCCTCCTTACACTCAGCCTGATTATTCAGGTATCTGCAGCGAGAGTAGTGATTAACCATGTAGGCTCTTTTAAAGTTTCCTTTTATAAGGAATCTCAGGTTAGACTTTTAAAAACCTCTTGAGGCTAGAAATCCAAGTTAAGGACTTGCCATCAGACTTTGCTAAATACCTATAGATTTGGGATGATTCTTCTCTTCTTGAAGTCCCCAAAATATCCTGAGGTATCTGATGCTCCAGGAAGTGACCTTCCTTACTCACCTGGTAAGGATTTCAGGAACCAAGTGAGCAAGGAGCCAGGGCAATTTTCCAGAGGGGATTTATTGGTTTCGTAAAGTCAACCTTAATCCTTTAAAACTGTCTTGTCATATAATATTCTGTGCATGTTGTTCTCAAAGAGAACAGTCAAGCTTTGGTAATAGAACCAGTGTTTCCAACTGTGTCCTGCTATAGAAAGAACATATTTTTATTGAGCTTACACAAATAACTATGTTGCAATGGAAATAAGACTACTCTCTGAGTTTCGAATTCTGGAGGAGGTAGGTAGGGAGAGAAAGCAATTGTTTCATTTTTGTTCACAAAGATACAATTTTCCAAACTTCTGGAAGTCACAGATAGCTTAAGAGAAAAGAGGGAAAAGTTCCCTTAAATCTGGAAAAACAAAACATTATAAACCAGTAAATGTTTCAAAGAAAAAGTCATAAAAAATTACACTTATCCTCATGAATATATTCAGTTCCATGTAATTAATTCATGCCAATCTTGATCTTTTGTTAGCAGTTGTGTAAAGCCATCAGTTTCCTTAGAGTGCTGTAAATTCTTACTCAGTTTAGTGGTATGATTAGAAAGTTATCAAAACTCTGTACTTGTCAGAGTCCTTTCCATGAATCTCCGTGAACAGTATCAGAGAAACAATAATTGTCTTTAATGACAAAAGAAAAAATGGACATGGTTTTAAAAAAAAAAATCCCGTAAGACTGTCAGCCAATTTTTCAGAAGAAACTGTGCAAGCCAGAAGGCAATGGCACGATATAGCGAAGTGCTGGAGGGAAAACCTGTAACAGGAACACTGCTCAGCAGGGTTCTCATACAGAATGGAAGGACAGACAGAGTTTCACAGACAAATAAAAGTTCTAGAGAAGTTCATCACCACTAATTCAGGTTTAAAAGAAATGTTAAGGGACTTTTCCAAGGGGAAAAAAGGCCATCATCAGAGTGAGAAAAATATTTTTAAAAGTTTCATGAGTAAAAGCAAACATACAGTAAAAGTAGTAGATGGATCACTTGCAAAGTTAGCGTGAAGGTTAGCGGACAAAAGTACAATTAATTATATCTAAACATTAGGTAAGAGTACTCAAAATAAAAAGATATAAAATGTGACAACATACATAAAACCACTTTGTTATACCACACACACACACACACGCACGCGCGCACACACACACACACACACCTCAAACTGGACTTCTTTAAAGACCTACGTGTGTGACCTGAAACCTTGATGGCAGCATAGGCAATAATCTCTTGGACATCTAGCATTAGAAACTTTTTCTTCTCAGGCAAAGGAAACAAAAACAAAAACATTGGGACTACACCAAAATAAAAGACTTTTGCACAATGAAGAAAACCATCCACTAAAAGAAAAGGGAACCTACCAAACAGGACGGTATTTGCAAACCATATATCCAGTAATGGGGTAATTTCCAAAATATATAAAGAACGCATACAACTTAACACCAGAAAAAACATGATTTTTTTAAATGGACGGAGAGAGGCACCAAATAGACACTTTTCCAAAGACACATGAAAAGATGCTTAATATCACTAATCATCAGGAAAACACAAATCAAAACCATAATGAGATACCACCTCAGACCTGTCAGGATGCTTAATGTCAAAAAGATAAGAAAAAATTGACAAGGATGTGGAGAAAAAAGAGCCTGCATGTACTTTTGGTAAGAATGCAAATTTGTGCGTCCACTACACGAAACAGCATGTAAGTTCTTCAAAAATTAAAAATAGGAATACCATATCCAATAATTCCACTGCGGGGTATTTACCTAAAGATAATGAAAACACTAATTCAAAAAGGTATCTGCACCCCTATGATTATTGCAGCATTATTTACAACAGCCAAGATATAGAAGCAACCCAAGGGTCCATTGATAGATGAATGGATAAAGAAGATGTGTATACACACACACACACACACACGAATATTACTCAGCTATAAGAAAGAGATCCTGCCATTTGAGACAACGTGGATGGACCTAGAGGGTATTATGCTAAGTGAAATAAGTCAGAGAAAGACTAATACCACATGTTTGCACTTACATGTGGATTCTAACACACACACACACACACACACACACACAAAATGGAATATTAGAAAAAAGGAGGTCTTACCATTTCCAAATACATGGGTGAACCTATGGAGTTTTATACTAAGTGAAATAAGTCAAAGAGAAAGACAAATACCATATGTTATCAGTTACATGTGGAATCTAAAAAACACAATAAATGAACAAACAAACCAGAAACAGAATTATAAATACAGAGGGGGAAAAAAAAACCTGGCAGTTACTAGTAGGAAGGGGTTTGGGGGATGCACTACATAGGTAAAGGAGATTAAGAGGTACAAATTTCAAGTTATAAAACAAGTCCTACAGATAAAAAGTACAGCATAGGTCATATAGTCCATAATATTGTAACACCATTGTATGGTGACAGATGGTAAACACACTTATGGAGGGGAGCACAGCATAACGTGTGTCATTGTCAAATCACCGTGTTGTATACCCGAAACTGATATATGTCAGCTATACTTCAATTTTAAGAAATGGCCATGGTTAAAGATCTGATGAGAATTTATATTAAGGTACTTGATGAGGGAATTTGGTCGTTTTTATGACATACATTTTAAGATAACTATAATTGTAACTAGCAACGTTATAGCAGGACAATCAGATTCCTAGGAATCTTATATAATTTCTGGAATGCTAATATTAATAATCCATACAAATATAACCTAAAAAATGTTTAGCATCACTTCTTGTTTGATGATGCTTCCCATGCAATTTAACGTATCAGATAAGCCTAGTGTAATGACTTTCTTTTTTATAAAGAGGAATAACAACTATTTTGAGATCTTTCAGGGATCCTGTAGAAAATCCCAAAATTAGTTCAGAAGCCAAAAGGTCAAAATGAGAAGTTTGTCAAAATATCAAAAGGTTTTGGACACTTGACTAAATAGGACACAGATCACTATGAAACAATACTTAATCGTGTATTTAACCAAAGTGACATACAATTTAAAGGCAGATATTGAAGGTTACGTAGTTGTGTGCAAAACTTAGCTCTTTTCTNGGGTTTTTCATTTATGGCCTTTATTATGTTGAGGTATGTTCCCTGTAAACTTTTGTTGAGGGCTTTTTTTTTTAAGATTTTTTATTTATTTATTTGACAGAGAGAGAGACAGCCAGCGAGAGAGGGAACACAAGCAGGAGGAGTGGGAGAGGAAGAAGCAGGCTCCCAGTGGAGGAGCCTGATGTGGGGCTCGATCCCATAACGCCGGGATCACGCCCTGAGCCGAAGGCAGACGCTTAACCGCTGTGCCACACAGGCACCCCTAAAACTTAGCTCTTTTCATATTGAGAAGACTTGGTTTGGTTTTTTTGTTTTGTTTTTTAAGTAAACGAAGACCTGATAAAGACAACCTGAAACATAGGAAGTTATTTTGGTAAGACACAAATTTTTGCATTATAGATATGTTACTTAAAAGGTACAGAAAAACTTTCACAATGTCTTATCAAGAACAGACCAATAGTTAAGAAAGTTTTATCCTTTTCGCAGATGAAAGATAATTTTTAGTTTTACAGAAGTACACTACTGATATTAAATCTTAGTATTCAAAACCTTATAATAAAATTATTCACTTAGACCCAGTGTGACTATACAAGGTCAGATTGCCTCTCTTCCCAAATTACTTTATCCATTTATTATCCTTTATTCTCCTCTTTCTCATTCTGAAATAACCGATTTTTCAACTTTAGGAGAATATTTTTTTCTCTTACACATCTAAACACATCTCCATACTTCATACCTTTTCTCAGCTAAAAACACATCCTACATTCCTAGCATACAAAGTTGTTCCTCTTATTTGGTTTTAATTACATATATTAATTAGAACGCTTCACTTTCAAAAACCTTAATTTCTAATGAAAACTAAGGAAGCAATTGTGAACTGTTACATCATCATTTTTTAGATTGGCAAATCTAGGAATACATTTCACAATTTCTAGAACCATATGCTTCCTCATAGCATAATTTTTAGTGTGGCTCATGACATGTTTACTAACAGATCCAGATATCTTTGGTGCCTCTGTAATTGGGACCCCAAAGTGGTACATTTATGCTAAATTAATAACGTGTCCGTATTTTCCGTATTTAGAAATGATCTAGATATTCAGTGAACTTTTATCATTTAACTTAGCAAGATTCTAAGGGTGAAATTACCAAAGGGGAAATATTTAGTAGACATATCTTATTGTTGAAAAGTTTATTTCTAGGGGCGCCTGAGTGGCTCAGTTGGTTAAGCATCTGCCTTTGGCTCAGGTCTTGATCCCAGGGTCCTGGGATGGAGTCCCTGTTGGGCTCCCTGCTCAGCGGGGAGCCTGCTTCTCCCTCTCCCTGTGCTGCTCCCCCTGCTTGTCCTCTGTCAAATGAATAAATAAAATCTTTTTTTAAAAAAAGTCTATTTCTCAACTTTTATTTTACTTTTATTTAATTCATTTGCTCTTAACAATTATGTTTCGATTATCCATGAAACTTTTATGAGACATCACACAACGTTAGCGATAAACCATAAAGGTTTCTTGCTGACCAATTTTGTAACAGAGATAACAGGAGTTTGTTTAATTAGTAAACCCAGTTAGAATAAAATTTGGATATCTGCATTATATCTAATGCTGATAACTCTGAAGACATGCCTTTTTAAATTAAACCAATGAATTTAAACTAGCTTTTTTACTGAAGACTATCCCAAATCATGTGAACTTGGAAACATTTGGGTTTCTATATTTCTGGGAGTTTTAGGAATATTTAATTTACATAAGTGCTTACATTTCTTTATGCCGGTTAAATAGAGCTTTTTTACAAATTTATTTTGGCACTCCCATCCAGAGTCAGAGAAATATCATGTATACATAACACACATCCATAGATGTATCTAAACTTACAGCTACCGAGACCTATGGCTTTCATTCTAAAATTTTAGCCATGGGGGGGGCGCCTGGGTGGCACAGCAGTTAAGCGTCTGCCTTCTGCTCAGGGCGTGATCCTGGCGTTCTGGGATCGAGCCCCACATCAGGCTCCTCTGCTAGGAGCCTGCTTCTTCCTCTCCCACTCCCCCTGCTTGTGTTCCCTCTCTCGCTGGCTGTCTCTATCTCTGTCGAATAAATAAATAAAATCTTTAAAAAAAATAAAATTTTAGCCATGAGTCACGTACAATAATACAAAACTCACTACTTTATAAACAATAGTTGAATACGAATTGTGTTTCTAACAGGTAGAAGTTAAGTTTACCTGCTCAGATGGTTAAAGGTTTTTTATTTATGTTTATTTAGAAGACTTTTAAGATGTATATTCACCCATGACAAGCAGTCATATGGAGGCTGTGAACTAGATTTGGGGCAAAGGAACTTTCATAGAAGTTTATATTTTGAAAAACCTCTTTTTTTTTTTTTTTCCTTCAGTCTCAGGCAATTGCAGGCAGTGTTTTAGTCATCTCTTGGAATGTTTACATTTCAAAGACATGGTAAAACTTATGCCTTCAGGGGACAGAGAATGTTTTCTCCTAGGGTCCTTGGGGTATATTTGTCTACTATCAGAAATCTATGGCAATTACTATTTAAAGTTTTCTTTCTTTTTCTTAAGTGTAAGAAATTTCCACTTCCACTGTCTTGATCTTTTAAAATATTTACAACATTTCGAGATTAATAGGGGAGCTTTGGGGTTGGTAAGCCGAGGAGGACTTTGAATTGCCTCTAGAGCCACATTTCTGGTTATATAAAGACTCAATTGTAAAGTAAAGACAGTTGTTTTTAATCCTCAAAGAATTGGATTACAGCTTGAAAAATACCAGAGGGCTGACCCACCCCATCAAATATACTTTTTTCTCTTTGCTTCTTTATATCAGGGAGAAGATTTCCAACTAGGAAATTTTTAAAGATTTCTACGTTCTAGATTTAGAGCTATGTGTCTCTGGAATGTTTTGATAAATCCTTCTACAAAATTTTCAGGACTTTTTTTTTCTCCTCGGAGTATATTGTTTCATTTTAGCTTAGAAGAAAAGGCCTTTAAAAAATGTTCCTATCAGGCTTTGAATATTAGCCTCTAATTTGGACAATTTCTGACTATAGAGCTCCTTAAAACAAATCTTTTCAAACATCTTGTTAAGATTCAACTAGGACAAACAGAAATACTCCTGGCAGTATTGAGGTCCTTTTTCCCTCCTTTTTCTTTTAAACCAAAGACATAGACTCAGCCAAAACCAGTAAACCTTTTATGACTTAACTACTGACTCAGGAGGCAGCCCCAAAGACGAGAGTACAAGAGATACAGTTCTCCCAAGATCCAGAGCCATTCTTTTTTTTTTTTTTTAAGATTTTATTTATTTATTTGACAGAGAGAGAGAGTACAAGTAGGGGGAGCAGCAGGCAGAGGGAGAGGGAGAAGCAGGCTCCCCGCTGAGCAGGGAGCCTCATATGGGGCTCGATCCCAGGACCCAGGGATGATGACCTGAGCCGAAGGTAGACACTTAAGTGACTGAGCCACCCAGGTGCTCCCGGAGCCATTCCTAAAGATAACCAAAAGAAAGACTTAGTTCCCCTAAGAGCTGGCAGTAGTCAGTAAGACAGTAACTGTAAATGATGTACATCCCACATTTCTGTCTGGCCATATTTTCAGGGCCCCCAAACCTGACCATCGCAGAGCTGCCCACACATGTAGAACCAAGAGCCTGCGTGTCCCAGGCAGGCAGAAAGCCAAACCACGATATCAGAACAGGAAAATAACAGCTGTCCCTGCAAAGGATAAATTTTAACCAGAGTCACAATATAAAGAATAAATTCTCACAAACGTTTTTTTCCTGCTAATCTGAATTTGAAAAGTAAAGGACAATACCGAACTGTTACCCTCCTTTCTGGAGTAGGCACTACAGAACAAGACCCAGGAGAGCTCACTTTGGTAAGAATTCTTAACCCCCTGCCACTCCTGCCAGTTTTCCACGATCTCACATGCAGGCTCCAGAGCACATAAGGTGCCTCAGCAGGTCGCGTCACGGTCACCAAACTGTAGAGGAGGAAACGTAATTTTCCCTCTACCCTTCTATGTTCTTGGCTGAGATCCCCCTATAATAAAAAGACAGATGAACACGATGAAAATTTTGATTACAGGTGTATCAAAGCTCCACAAAGAGGAGACTCAAAAGGCAGCCAGGCACTTGAGGTTTATAAACCATCCTGAGCCTAAGGAAAGAGAGCAGTGTGGAGCTTCAAAGTGGGGAAGGTCACCGCTCTTTCTCATACAGTCCTGCGAGCTTCTCCTGTGTCTGCACTTTCTCAAAATAATCAGCTGAAAAAAGATCTTTATGCAAAAGAGGCATATTTTGGGGTGGCATGTTTCTGCTACCCTGTAATCCCCAAGGTCTGCAGAATGGTCTGTAGCAGCACAGAGAACTAAATTATTAACTAAAACTATTGAGGAAAGAACAGTTGGTGATCAAATTCAAACCCAAATGATCAGTGGGAATTGTCCAAGTTTGCCTGGGTGCGTGGGGGCGATTCAGGTTCTCAGTGTACAGTGAGGGAAGAGGAGAGGAGAATTTTAGGCAGAGACTCAGGCGCATGGAAGAGTATGGTTTATTCAGAGACCAAAAGGAACTTGATATTTCTACTACTGTATACTAATCCTACATAAATGTTTATTTTGTTGATTCTCTTTGTCTCCAGTACATTCCATGGTACCTGACACGCAGTAAGTACTCGATATTTTTAAAATTAACATAACAAGCTTGAAGATCTATGACAAGGAGGTTAAGAGTCTGAGCTTCATAAGTGCAATTGTAATTGTACTTTTTTTTTTTTAAAGATTGCTGAAACATCTATATCCACTACTTTCTTGGTAAGAAAAAAAAAGAAATCAGACCACACAGTGCAACTCACACACTGCAAAATTCACTTAAAAGTGGGTAGACCTGGGTCAGTCTCTGGAGTGGTGGTGAGGAAGGGGACTCAGAGTAGCACCTCAACTCTATCTTTGCCCTGTTAAACATACCATCTGTGCATTCTGAGAAAATCCACCTCCAGGGAATAAAAGTTGAAGTCGGTCTGAAAAGCGGGATTTGGTTTTCAAATTATTCATTAAACAAATGTGTTTGTCTGACACTGTGCTAGGCACTGGGCATACAATGCTGAGATAGGCATTATTCCGATTCTTTGGTAACGGACAGTGTCGGTGACCAGAAAGTAAACTGTTGCACTATAATGTGTGATACAGATGAGAGCTGTTCCCTTGTCCTGTCTCTTGCATTCATTTATTTTGTTCCCACCCTAATCTAGACCCAGAATTCAACACCTCTACATATTCCCCTTAACCATGCCTCAGTAATTTGGAAGAAGTCATAGTTCAGTCTTAAGGGAGTGATTTGTGTAGTAGTAATATGAGTTGTGACTGTGTACTGAACCTTATTTAAAACAATTTCATCTTGGATTCTCCAGAGATTAACCAGATATAAGCTGACACTTGACTATCCGTCTTCCATTTTGCATGTGCAGTCCTTGGTTTTGATCCACACCAACCAGATTCAAACATGGAACCTCTTTGGATTCCACTAGATGAATCTGTTCACACAAAAGCTTTTCACATAATCTAGATTTCACCGAGAATGTGGTAAGGGACAGATAGGAGGAGCTTTACCTCTTGTACCCCCAAATAAGCTATTTAGAATGCATGTAATCTGATTTCTGTTCTCCGTGACCATTCAAACATAAACATATGGGTAGAGCTGCTCTCTCTCTCTTTCTCTCCCTTACTCCTTCTTTCCCTCCCATAGTACCCAGCTTTGTCAGATCATCTCTTCCTTATTGTGCAGAGCAATCAATCCTGAAGGAGTTTCCACTTCCAAATTTCACACTTGGTGCTCAGCAAAACAAAAGCTCCCAGGTCCACCTCCCTACTCAGTTAACATAACCAACTTTCTTTAAGAGCATTTTCTAGATAATGTTTTGTAACATAAGCATATTCTTATACGCCCATCAGCTATCCTAAGTCTTCCCCCAAAGGACAAGCTGATGAATTAATTTTTCTGCTTCTCATTGTAATTGTGGTAAGTGCTATAACTAAGAAAATAGGGTGTAGTGAGAAATTGTATGAGGGTTATCTGACTCCCATTTCAGAATAATGAAAGGAGGAAGCAATTATCCTCACTAAAACCTGGATGGGTAGCCAATAGGTGGACAAAACAGTTGAGGGTATGACTTGTAAGAGAGTAAGAAGAAAGTGGTTCACAAAGGAGGAGCAAAGTCTCGGGTAAAAATAGAACAATGAATGAGTACAGAGGGATTCACTTCTTCCATGATTTTTTTCTCTTGTGTCATCCCTTCTGGGGCATTCATCATGTCCTCAAAGACGATGTTTTGGAAAATGCTGCTGATGCTGGTGTCTTTTTTAGTGGTTGCCTGGATAATTTTTATAATTTCCCAAAACTCCACAAAGGAAGATTGTTCTCCAGGTTGACCTGAAGGTCCCTACTGTGTGATGTGTCTCAAGTCAGTCCCAGACAGCCAGTCCTCCCCCTCCTTTCCGTCTCCAACTCCACTCTGCTCTGTTCCATTTCCTCTCTCCCCATTCATCCTCAATCCATTCTCATCAGGTTTCCACCTTTAACATGCCCCCAACATAGCCCCTGATAAGGCCAATGACTTCCTTGTCATTAATCCAGGTGTCCAGGTGCATGTATTACTCTTACATGCAAATTGTATCACTTTTTTCTATGATTTCTTTTTCCATGCAGAAGTGATTTTTTAAAAGATTTTATTTATTTGTCAGAGAGAGAGCACAAGCAGGGGGTGCAGCAGGCAGAGGGAGAAGCAGACTCCCCACTGAGCAAGGAGCCGGGTGCAGAACTCGATCCCAGGACCCCAGGATCATGACCCAGACGGAAGGCAGATGCCCAACTGACTGAGCCAGCCAGGCAGGCATCCCACAGAAGTGATTCTTAAAGTAGTCCAGTTTCCCTTATTGTTACTGGATGTTGAGTCATTGAAAAGTTTCTCCCACTCTATTATACAGGAATTGACCTCTGTTTTCTAATTTTTTTTATTATAATCGTTTCATCTTTTTCTATTTAAATATCTGATCCACTTGGAATTTATCCAATTGAATGATCTGAGGTATTCATCTCACTTTACCTTTTCCTATAAGGCAGTTCAGTTATGCTAATCTCCTTATTAAAAATCCCACCATACACCTCCACTGACTTTGCGGTTGCCTGTATAGCATACTAAATTTGTATATATTATGTATATTTCTGATTTTCTATTCTGTTCCATCGTCTTTTTATTCATGTGTCAGTATAACCCTATTTTAATTAAAGAGGTTTTTATGAGCAAGTTTTAATATCTAGTAGGTCTAACCCTACCCACACCCCTGCTTTTCTTTAATCTTCCATATATTTTCTGGCTGTTCTTATTTTCCTTTCAAATGAATTCTCTAAAGATCTGTCCAGCTCCAGAAAAAAAATGATTATTCTTTTATTTTAATTTCATTAAATGTACAAATTAACTTTGGAAGAAACAAAATCTTTATAATGTTAAATTTTTCTATCCAAAAACAAGGTTTTGTTTCCATTTGCTCAAGCCCAGTTTTGTTTCCTTTAGTAGTTATTCTGTGAGTTTTCTTCAAAGACGTCTTAGACACTCGTGTAAAATTTGTCCCTAAGTGTTTTACTGTCATTTTGCTATCCTATATTGGGCCATCTCTTTCACTATGTCTTCTCTCTGGTTTTTGTCTGTATATATAAAGGCTATGGAGATTTTTGTTTTGTTTTTAAAGGCTTTATTTTTTATAGCAGTTTTAGGTCCACAGGAAAATTGAGAGGCAGGTACAGAGATTTCACCCACCCCCAACACCCGTTGACGCACAGCCTCCCGCATTATCCACACCACTCACCAGAACGGTACGCTCGTCTCCAAGTATAAACCTACATGGACACATCCTAATCACTCAAAATCCGTAGTTTGGCTGAGGTTTCACTCGACGTTGTAGTTGCGTGGGTTTGGACAAATGTATAGTTACATATACCCATCATTATAATATCATACAGAGTATTTGCGCTACCCCAAAAATCCTCTGAGCTCTGCCTCTTCATCCCTTCCCCTACTCCAGTGACCAGGGATCTTTTGTCGCTATAGTTCTGCCTTTTTCAGAATGTCATGTAATTGGAATCACAGAATATGTAGCATTTTCAGATTGACTTCTTTCATTTAGTAGTATGCATTTAAGTCCCCTGCCCCCCAGGTCTTTTCATGGCTTGATAGCTCATTTCCTTTTAGTGCTGAATAATATTCCATTGTCCAGATGTGCTACCATTTTATCTAACCATTCACCTAAGATAGCAAAACTTGGTTGGTTCCAAGTTCCATGAATTATTAATCAAGCTGCTATAAACACACACGTGTGGGCTTTTGTATGGACTTGTTTTCAAGGTTTTTATACAATAATTTGGTTTTTATACAATAATTTTATTAACTGTTATTTACTAAAATCTTTTATTTTTTTGTAGTCACTTTTCCATTGATATTTTGGAGTTTTCATGATAAATAACCATTGCATCTGGAAAGTTAACCTTTCCTTTCCACGTCTAATGTTTCTAGTTGCTTTCTTTTGCATAATTACATTAGCTATCTCTCCAACCCAATGTTAAATTGCAGTGGAATAGTGGGCATCCTTCTCTTATTCCTGGTTTTGGTGGCAAAGCTGCTAGTGCTTTCCCATAAGTACAGTGCCAGCTTTTGAGCTAAAGTGTATTTCTATGTCCGGAGAAGATCCATCAATTTCTTTTTGTTGAGTGTTTTTCATATGAATCAGTGCTAATTTTTTTTAAAGATTTTATTTATTTATTTGACAGAGATAGAGACAGCCAGCGAGAGAGGGAACACAAGCAGGGGGAGTGGGAGAGGAAGAAGCAGGCTCATAGCAGAGAAGCCTGATGTGGGGCTCGATCCCAGAACGCCGGGATCACACCCTGAGCCGAAGGCAGACGCTTAACCGCTGTGCCACCCAGGCGCCCTGAATCAGTGCTAATTTTGTCAAAGTCCTATTGTGCATTTATGGAGATAACTGCATTTTTCTCATTAGCTTTATTAATATGATGGATTATATTAAAGGATTTGCTGAAACTGATCCAAACATATTTCTGGAATAAAACTCTCTAGATTATGATTTTCTTCTAATATTTGTTTGGATTTTGTTGGCTAATATTTTATTGAAGATTTCTACATCAATATCCAAAAATCTGTAGTTTTCTTTGATATACATTTTATCAAGTTTGGGGGAAAACACTGTACTTACTTTATAAAATGCCTTTAGGAGTGTTTGCTTGTTTTTCCAGTAGGCTAAAATTGTTTAAGTAATATTGGGATTAACTGATGTTTAAAGTTTGGTAGAATTCCTCCAATCTAGTTTTGTGATTTTCTGTGGGAGCACTCTTTTACTTTCTTTTTCTATGATGAATTTATCTATTTGGACTCTCTTTCCACTCAAATCAATCTTAGTAGGCTGTATTTTCTTAAGTATCCATTTTATCTAGAGTTTTATATGTATTTGCTTAAAATTGTGAAAAAAATCTCTTGTGACTTTTAAGTTTTTCTCTTCCGAGGTTTTCCTCCTAAGGTTTCTAATTGTGCATATTTGTGGGGGGTTTTTCCCCTTTGTGTTAATTATATTAGCTAGTAGCTGGTCTCTTTTGATTATTTCATACCTTGGGTTATAATCCAACACCAAATTATTTTGTTGTTCCAATTGTCACAGCTTTGGCCATTGGGAGCTCTTGCATCTGGCTCTGTGTTTGTTTTTTTAGTGCTTATTTTCTGGCACTATAATATGCTTCAGTCTCATCTTGTACATTCCTTGCCATGTCCTAGAATCAGCCATTTACCCAAGGAGCCCTGGCTCCTTTTATTGGAGAATGGTATTATAAATCAACATCTGGGCACTGAGTATGCTTATTACTATTAGAGTGTCTGTCTCAGAAGACAAAACTCAGAAATACATATGATACTAACCAATAATACACATATCTATAATTTGTGTGTTTGTGTGTGTATATATATGTATATGTATATATATGTATATAAATATATAAAATCTGAATCTGTACTAAGCTAAACATGAATTCATACTATATTTCTCTTATCCTTTATCATTTAGTTCACTCAATCCTTTCTCTCTTGCTTATGTGTAACCCTTTACTACAACAATGAAAAATCTGGTTCCCACCAGCCATCGTCCATTTGCTTATTTGTTCAGTCCCATTATACATATACAATGGCTTCTGAATTGTTAACCAATAGTACAGTGCTTATATGCAATTCCTTTTATCTTTAGCCTTAAATCTCCACCACTCATTTTCAAAGTTACTAGATTACCCCTATCCCCATCTCCTTCAGTGAAATTATGTCATACATTTGTAATAGATTTTGTCACACTCTGCATTCCATCCATGGGTCCCTCAACCTCCTAACTGATTTTTTTAAATCTTGCATACACTGAGATTCGTTGTTGGTGCTATAAGCTTGTATGGGCTTTTGCATAGTGCCATGCATCTACCATTACACTGTCATACAGAATAATCAATCTTACTGCCCTAAAAAATCTCCTGTGCTTAGCATTTTTGGGGCAGTGAAACTATTCTGTATGATACTATAATGATGGACATGTGTCATCATACATGTGTCCAAATCTATAGAGCTTACAACAACAAGAGTGAACCGTGATGTAAACTATAGACAGTGGGTGATTTTGTTCTATTAATATGGGTCAGCCAGTTGTAACAAATGTACCACTCTGGCCAGAAGGGGAGTTGTATAATGAGGGAGGTTGTGCATGTGTGGTGGCAGGGGGCATATGGGAAATATCCTTACCTTCCTTTCAAATTTGCTGTGAACCTAAAATTGCTCCTTAAAAAGTCTTAACATTTTCTAAAAACAAAAACCCAAAAACTCCTGTGCTTCACCTATCTCCTTAACCCCTTCCTCTCTCCTAACCCTTGCCTATCGCTGATTAGTTTTACATCTTTGTAATATTTTTCAAGAATGTCTCAATACGACCATTATAGTATGTGGCCTTTTTTCTCTTAGCAATATGCATTTAAGTTTCATCCATGTTCTTGCATGAACTGATCCCTCTTTTTTAATTGTGGAGTAATATTCCACTGTATGACTGTACTACAATTTGTTTATCCTTTCACCTACTGAAGGACTTCTTGGTTGCTTCCAGCTTTTGGCAATCATGTGCAGGCATTCATGTGCACATAAATATTAATATGCAGGCATTCGTGTGCATGTAAATTTTCAAATCAGTTATATAAACATGTAAATTGTGAGGTTTGTGTCTAGGCTCATTATTTGCCTGTGGACATCTAATTGTTCCAACACTACTTGTTGAAAAACCTATCATTTTCCCATTAAATTGCCTTTGTCAAATACTAGCTGATGATATTTGTATAAGTTTATTTTTTATTCCAGCATAGCTAACATACAGTGTTATATTACTTTCAGATGTACAATATAACAGTGTAACGATTCCATATATGACTCAGTGCTCATCAAGATAAGTGTACTCTTAATCCCATTTACCTCTTTCACCCAGCTCATCACCCATCACCCCTCTGGTACCCTCTGTTCTCTATAGTTAAGAGTCTATTTTTTGTTTTCTCTCTTTTTTCCCCTTTGTTTCTTAAATTCCACATATGAGTGAAATCATATGGTATTTGTCTTTCTCTTATTTCATTTAGTGTTATACTCTCTAGCTCCTTACATGTTGTTGCAAATGGCAACATTTCATTCTTTTTTGTGCCTAAATAATGTTCCATTGTATATATACACCACCTCTTCTTTATACATTCATCAGTCAATGGACACTGGGGCTGCTTCCATAATATGGCTATTGTAAACAATGCTGCAATAAACATAGGGATGTATATAATCCCTTCAAATTAGTGTTTTCATATTCTTTAGATAAATATCCACTAGTGTGATCGATGAATCATAGGATAGTTCTATTTTTAATTTTTTGAGGAACTTCCATTCTGTCTTCCACAGTGACTGCTCCAGTTTGCATTCCCACCACAGGGCAACAAGGGTTCCCTTTTCTCTACATCCTCACCAACATTTGTTCTTTCTTGAGTTGTTGGTTTTAGCCATTATGACAGCTTTGAGGTGATATCTCATTGTGGTTTTATTTGCATTTCCCTGATGATGAATGATGTTAAGCATCTTCTCATGTGTCTATTGGCCATGTGTGTCTTCTTTGGAGAAACATCTGTTCATGTCTTCTGCCTTTTTTTTTCTACAGAGAAGACATGTATAAGTGGGGGGACAAGGGCAGAGAGAGAGAAGAAAGAGGGGGAGAGAAAATCTTAAGCAGGCTGCACACTCACAGAGCCTGACAAGGGGCTTGATCTCATGACCCTGAGATCATGACCTGAGCTGAAATCAAGAGTCAGACACTCAACCCACTGAACCACCAGGTGACCCTGCCCATTTTTTAATTGGACTATTTGTTTTATGGTGTTGAGTTGTATGTGAGTCGTATGTACATGTGTGTATGTATGTATATATATACATATATATGAGATACTAACTCTTTACCAGTCATATGTCATATGCAAATATCTTCTCCCATTTAATGTGTTGGTTGTCCTTTAGTTTTGTTGGTTGTTCCTTTGTTGTCAAGAACCTTTTTATTTTGACATAGTCCCAGTAGTTTATTTTGCTTTTGTTTCTCTTGCCTCATGAGAGGCAAAGACATTATAGCCAATGTCGGAGAAATTACTTCCTTACCAATGTGGATGCCTTTTATTTATTTGTTGTTGTTGGCTGATCGCTGTGGCTAGGACTTCCTGTACCATGTTGAATAAAAGTGCTGAGAGTGTACATGACTCTCTTGTTCCTTACCTTAGAGGAAAAGCTCTCACTTCCTCCACTGAGTATGATGTTAGCTGTGGCATTTTCATCTAAGGTGTTAATTATGTTGAGGTATATTCCCTCTAAATCTACTTTAAGGTTTTTATCAGGAATGGATGTTGTACTTCATCAAATACTTTTTCTGCATCTATTGAAATGATCATATGGTTTCCACTGTTCCTCTTATTGATGAGATGTATCACATTGATTTATTTGCAAATATTGAACCACCCTTGCATCTTAGGAATAAATCCCACTTGATCATGGTGAATGATTTATTTCAATGTATTGCTGGATTGGGTTTGCTAAGATTTTGTGGAGGATTTTTACATCTGTGCTCATCAGAGGTATTGACCTGTAGGGCTTTTTGTTTTGTTTTGTTTGTTTGCTGATGTCTTTATCTGATTTTGGAATCAGGGTAAAGCTGGCCTCATCAAATGAATTTGGAAGTTTCATCTATTTTTTTGGAAAAGTTTGAGAAGTATAGGTATCAACTCTTCTTTCAATGTTCGGTAGTATTTACCTGTGAAGACATCTGGTCCTGGACTCATTCGTTAGCAGGTTTTTGTTGTTGTTTTTGTTTTTTTATTATTACTGATTCAATTCATTGCTGGTAATCCATCTGTTCAAATTTTGTATTTCTTCCTGCTTCAGTTTGGGTAAGTTGTCTGTTTCTAGGAATATATCTATTTCTTCAAGCTTGTCCCATTTGTTGGCATATAATTTTTCATAATAGTCTCTTAAAATCCTTTGTATTTCTGTGGTGTTGGTTGTTTCTCCTTTTTCATTTCTGATCTTTTGGTATACACTGTCATACTTTATATCCTTTTATATTGTGAGTCCCTTGATTGATTTTTACAGATATACCTTTTTTTACTGCTTTCTGCTTCCTATTTTTCTCACTCTTACTTATGGTCTTTCCTTTCCACTCACAATCTTCCCTTCAACATTTCTTGAAGGGCTGGTGCAGTGGTCACGAACTCCTCTGGCTCTTATTTGTCTGAGAAACTCTCTCTATTCTGAATGATATGGCCTTGTTGGATAGAGCATTCTTTGCTGCACATTTTTTTCCTTTCAGCACTCTGACTGTATTATGCCACTTTCCTCTGGCCTACAAAGTTTCTGTTGAAAAATCTGCTGGTGGCTTTCTGGGGTTTCCCTTGAATGTAACTGTTCTTTTGCTCTTACTGTTCCTCCCACCCTCCCTCCCCCGCTTCCCTCCTTCTTTCCTTCCTTCCTTGTAGACTCCACTGCAGCGCAGTGCAGGGCTTGAACTCGTGACCCCAAGATCAAGACCTGAGCTGAGAAGGAAGGCTCCACTGCAGCCCAATGCAGGGCTTGAATTCATGACCCTAGACCAAGACCTGAGCTGAGACCAAGAGTCGGACACTTGGGGCGCCTGGGTGGCACAGCGGTTAAGCGTCTGCCTTCGGCTCAGGGTGTGATCCTGGCGTTATGGGATCGAGCCCCACGTCAGGCTCTTCCGCTGGGAGCCTGCTTCTTCTTCTCCCACTCCCCCTGCTTGTGTTCCCTCTCTCACTGGCTGTCTCTGTTTCTATCGAATAAATAAATAAAATCTTTAAAAAAAAAAAAAGGAGTCGGACACTTAACTCACTGAGCCACCTGGGTGCCCCTCTCTTGCTACTTTTAAAATTCTTTATTACTAGTTTTTGCCATTTTAATTACTGTGAGTCTTGGTACAGACCTCCTTGGGTTGATTTTGCTGGTGGATCTCTGTGCTTCTTGAATTTCTATTTCCTTCTCCAGATGTGGGAAGTTTACAGGTATTATTTCTTCAAATAAAGTTTCTGCCCGTTTTTCTCTCTCTTCTTCTGAGATCCCTATAATGCAAATGTTACTATGCTTGTGTTCCCTAAGTCTATTCTCACTTTGCATATTGTTTTTCCTTCACCTGCTCAGCTTGGTTAGTTTCCATTACTCTGTTCTCCAGGTAACTGATTCATTCTTCTGCTTCTTCTAGTCTGCTATTTATTCCATTTAGTGTATTTTTAATTTCAAATATTGTGTTCTTCATTTCTGGTTCTTTTTTAATCTCTTTGTTAAGAATTTCATTGATGTGGGGCGCCTGGGCGGCACAGCGGTTAAGCGTCTGCCTTCGGCTCAGGGCGTGATCCCGGCGTTATGGGATCGAGCCCCACATCAGGCTCCTCCGCTGGGAGCCTGCTTCTTCCTCCCCCACTCCCCCTGCTTGTGTTCCCTCTCTCGCTGGCTGTCTCTGTCTCTGTCAAATAAATAAATAAAATCTTAAAAAAAATTTTTTTCATTGATGTCCTCCACCCCTTTCTCAAGTCCAGTGAGTACCTTTATGATTACTTCTTTACATTCTCTGTCAGGAATATTACATTTCTCCATTTCTCTTAGGTCTCTTGCTGTAATTTTGTCCTGTTCTTTCATTTGGTACATATTCCTCTGTCTCCTTATTTCCTCATTCTCTGCATCTGTTTCTCTGTGCTAGGAAAGTCAGCTACATCTCCTGCTCTTGAAATTAGAAGGCAGGGCATGCACTTTTGTTAAGGCACACATGTCCTCCACAGGAGGTAACTGGCCACCACTGTCACACCAAGGCCCC
This sequence comes from Ailuropoda melanoleuca, assembly GCF_002007445.2. Classification (NCBI taxonomy): domain Eukaryota; kingdom Metazoa; phylum Chordata; class Mammalia; order Carnivora; family Ursidae; genus Ailuropoda; species Ailuropoda melanoleuca. Next base: position 10,822,280 of record NC_048225.1, on the reverse strand, counting down.
ACAGGGTGCAAAGTCAGAAGATAGTGTTGGCAAGGTTTGCACCATTCTTCTGGGGTGGAAGAACTGCAGCCCCAGGACTGAGGCAGTCCCAGCTGGAGGGGGCATGGCAAGATGTAAGTAAGTTAAGTAGTGAATGTCCATGCATTGCTGGTTCCTGAAGGGGACCAGGTGTTTATGCTGCGGTGCAGGGGAGAGAGAGAGCAACTGCCAGATTCTTTGTTCCTGGTTAAGTCCCTTGGAGAACCAACCGTGCATCCCAGGACATGCTCTGATATTAGTAAACAACTCCCCTCCCATGTAACCCAGGTGTTTTTCAAACTGCTGCTTTTATGCTACATCGCCAGAAGCTGTTTGTCGTGCTGTTTCTTCAAGGGTGGAGTCTCTTATGGCCCTCCTGGCTCTCCTAGAACTAAGCCCATGATTTTTCATGTTCTAGGCTTTTGGTCCTGCTGGGTTTAAGAACTGACAAAATTCGGCCCCTCTAGTTTTCAACGCCAAATGCTATGAGGATTCATCTTCCCCATGAGGGCTCCCCAGTGTGATAGTCTGTTTCTCTTCCCTCTCCCTCCCACTTGTGGATTATCACCATTGGTTTTGTTTCCCACTGGGTCTCCAGTCTTCCTACCTTCTTCAGTGTGGCCTCTTCTCTATCTTTAGTAGTGGAGTTTGTTCTGCCAGTCTTCAGGTCATTTTCTGGGTTATTTACACTGATGTGATTGTTACCTAGTTGTATCCATGGGGCAAAGTGAGCTTAGGGTCCTCCTATTCCACCACCTTCCCCAGAAGTTCTGTAGAAGTTTACTTTTGGGTTCTCTATTCTGTTCCTTTGATCAATGTGTTTTTCCCCCCCAATACCACATTGTTTGATGGCAGCTTTATTGTCAGACTTGAAATAGAATAATGTGAGTACTTCAGTTAATTCTCTGTATTTATATATCTGATTCTGCTTTTTGTTTTTTAGATCCCACAAATGAGTGAAATCATGGTATTTGTCTTTTTCAATCTGACTTATTTCACTTAGCATAATATCCTAGGTCCATCCATGTTGTTGCAAATGGCAAGATCTTATCCTGTTTTATGATGACATAATATTCCTCTGTGTGTGTGTGTGTGAGAGAGAGAGAGAGAGAGAGACTTCTTTATCCATTCATCTATCTATTGACACTTTGGTTGCTTCCATATTTTGGCTATTGTAAATAATGCTGCAATAAACATAGGGATGCATATATCTTGATGAGTTAGTATTTTTACTTTCTTTGGTGAATACTCAGTAGTGGAATTATTGGACATGTGGTATTTCTATTTTTAATATTTTGAGGAATGCTCATACTGCTTTGCACAGTAGCTGTACCAGTTTACATTCCTACCAACAGTGCACAAAAGTTCCTTTCTCTACACATCCTTGTGAACAGTTGTTATTTCTAGTGGTTTTTATTTTGGCCATTCTGACGGGTGTAAGGTGATATCTCTTTGTGATTTTGATTTGCATTTCCCTGATGGTTAGTGATATTGAGCATTTTTTCATGTGTCTATTGGCCATCTGTATGTCTTCTTTGGAAAAATTTCTATTCAGGTTTTCTGCCCATTTTTAAATCTGTTTTTGGTGTCGAGTTGTATAAGCTCTTTATATATTTTGGATATTAACCCCTTCTTGAATATATCATTTCCAAGTACTGAACAATCTGAAAATTGTTTTTAATTGGTAGGATAAGTTCCGTTTATATTTATTGATGTGATAAATATGTTTGGTGCCAATTCTAGCATTGTTTTATAACCATAACTTTTATTTTTGAATATTTTTCTGTTACTTAGTGAAGTTTATATTTTTGTTCTAAGGGTTTGTATTCTAATCCTTTTGTATAACCCTCTCTTTGTCCCTTGCTTGATGTCTATTGGTCCCTTATCATGAACAATATTGAAATTAGCTAGTAACATCCTTTAGTCCCAACCCTGGCTCTTCCTCAACAGACTTGAAGTAATAGCCTTTTACTCCAGTTAATGACTCTCAGACAATCAGTGAGCTAATTCTGTTCTTCCCATCTCTCCCCGTTCTCCAGCCATTTTTATGGTTTTTCCGCAATTACTCTGTCAGAACATACAGCAATTGTATACCATACCCTCTACCATAAAAGCATTATTTAGATTTATTTCTGGAAGTAAATGTATATTATTTCCTAACACAAATCCTTATTTCAAACTCTCCAGTCAGTTTGGTTGTTTGAAGTTCATTCTGCTTAATAGATTTCTTAGGAAGGACTCGGGGGAAATAGTTCCTGAATTTTAATGTGTTCATAAGAATTTGTGTTTTTTAAATTGATGGTCAGGTTGTCTTATTATAAAATTTCTGACTCATATTTCTTTCCTTTGAGTTTCTTAAACATTTTACACCACTGACTTCTGGCACAAATTGATGTTCAAGAGCAAGGAAAAAGACCTAAATAAGCATAAAATGAGATGTTACATAAGGAACAATCTAAAAAAAGATGTAATAATCCTACATTTGGGTCATGCTAGCAAAAAAACCCTCAACATACAAAAGCAAAAACAGTTGGAATTATAAGTAAAATTTATATAGGCACAGTCCTAGTGGGAAATTGTATTACATCTTTCAGAAACTTATAAATCAAACAGACCTAAAATTAATAAATGGATATAAGGTCTGAACACAATTGATATGCATACGCTTGATCTAATGGATAAACACTGAGAAGCAGGGAGGTGATTTAACAAAGAGGGTTAATGGGTATATTTTTATTTCAGCTACTGTTTTGTTTTGTTGCACTTCTGTTTGGTTCTTGTATTTTTCTCTCTTTGCTGAGATTTCTTATTTTTCCATTCATCACAACATTTTTTTTTTTACTTCATTGAGCATAGTGCCAATAGCTGTCTCAAAGTCCTTGTCTGATCATTCCAACATCTAGGTTACCTGAGGGTTGGCTTCCATTAATTGTCTTTTCCTTTGGGAAGGATTACATTTTTTTCTGGCTCCTCCAAGCTGAGTAATTTTAATTGTATCCTGGACATTGTGCCGGTGATGTGATGGAGATCACAGGTTCTGTTTCACTCCTCAGCTTGTGTTGATATTTTTGTTGTGGCAGGCAATTAACTTGGTTCAACTCAAACTGTAAATTCCATCTCACCTGTGGTTGGAGTAACTCAAATCTCAGTTGAGTTTTTTGGCTTTAGCTGCAACTTGCTCTGTGTCTACCCCATAGGTATGCTTCAGGGGTCAGTAGAGATTTGAGTAGTGCTCATACTCACAATTTGAGTCATGCCCTTCTCTGGTTCTTACTGATCTGGGATTTTACTGTCTTTTCAGTGACTGTGGTTGCTGCAGACCCAGCTCTCAAATTGTCGAAGTCATTTTTAAAAGGGGTAGATTTCTCTTGCATTTGAGCTAGTCCAGGCTTCTCTGTAAGGTGTTTTCAGATTAAAGCTCCAGAAACCAAAAACTTGCCTCTTCATGGCTCCTTCTTCCAAGTTTCATCTTTCAGAATTTGCCTTTGTTCATTCTGCATAGCCTACAAGTATTTGTTTTTAGTATTTTGTTCAGAGTTGATTATTGTTATGTGAAGGAGAGTTAATCTGTCACAAGCTATTTGGTCATATATGAAGCAGATCTTTTTGCTTTTTTTCATTCATTCTCCACCCATATTTTCATTCTCTCTGTCCCATAGTCATCCATTTCATACTACCATTCCCCATAGGATTTCAGTTCTTATTCAATACATATATCTAGGAATGTATGTGACCTTGAAAGGCATAAGGTATTGTTTTAGCGTATTTATCTTTCTTTACATAAAGCCTTTTTTTAATCAAAAGTATTTTGTATGTCAAATTTAGATTACTGTATGTAAATCTAATTCATAAACTCAGAGCTGCACATATTCCATTGTATAAATATACAAAGTTTAACTTATCCATTCTCCTAAATAGATTGCATCCATCTATTTCCTAATGTGCTAATTAAGTCATAAACATTTTATGTTTTAATTTACATTTTTGTCTATTTTTCTATTGAGCTGACATTTTTTTTATTTGCAGTAGTAACTTTTATACTCTACCTCAGAATTCTTTATTCATTTTCAATGTTCCATACATATTATCCCAGTCTGTCATCTATCTGTTAACTAGATTATGATGCCCTTCACTTGAATAAAACTTCTGAGTAATTGAATAAATGCTTTTTCTTATAGTTTCTGTCTTGAGATCTTTTTAAAGAAATACTTCCTGATTTGCGGTCATAAACTATAAGTCTCTTTATATTGCATTTTCAGATATAACATTCATTATAATTCATTTGGGTTTTTCTGTACACAGCATGAGATAGGAATCTTTGCTTTCTTCAACTTGTCATAAGTGAGGCAATTTTCCCAATACAATTTACTAAATATAATTTTCTGATTTGTGATGTTACCACTGACATGTAACCAACTGCCATATATAAGCAGGTCTAAGTATTCAACTTGATTGGTTTATTTGGTACTACAATTGTATAACACTGTCTTGTTACTATAATTTATGCTCAGGGTAGTCCTATTTTTTAAATGTTTCCCAGGTATTCACAGACTATTATGTTCCACAGAATTTTACAATCAGGTTTTCTTTCCCTAATGCAAGAAAATCTTCTCAGGAATTTAATTAGAAATACATAGAATTTTTAAATTAAGGGGAAATTAACAATTTTATATTAGGCCATCCTATTCTTCAAAGTCTTAGAGCTTTTCACTCAGATTTTTAAAAAAATGTCCTTGAGAGTGTTTTCAAAATGACTCCATGAAGGTCAAAGTTTATCTTCTATTTTATTTTCTAATGATTAGATAAATGCTACTGTTTTTTTCTCTTTTGTGCATTTTTATTGAAATTCTAGTTAATATGCAGTGTAATATTTCAGATATACAATATAGTGATTCAACACTTCAAGACAACACCCCGTGCTCATCACAACAAGTGCTCTCCTTAACCCCTATCACCTATTTAACCCATGACCCCACCCGCCTCTCCTCTGGTGAGGATTGGTTTGTTCTCTATAGTTGAGAGTTGTCATCTAGATTTACCTCTTTTTATTTTTTTTAACCTTTGTTAATTTCTTTCATAAATTACACATGAGTGAAATCATGGTATTTGTCTTTCTGTGACTTTTTTTCACTTAGCATAATATTCTCTAGCTCCATCCTTGTCATTGGAAATGGCAAGATTTCATTTTTTTTTTCCTGAGCAATATTCCATTGCACATATATAGTAAATTTTTTTTTCTTCTCCTATCTAAGGTTAGTGTTAAGGAAAGGGTTCGTGTTTGGCATAGGGTTAGGGCCAAAATGCTACTGGTTTTTACAAGTTTTCCCTACTGACTCCCTTAATGCTCATAATTTGCTAATTGTGTTTGGTCTTCTTTGTGGGCAAGCACAACATCTGAAATAAATGAATGAAAGAAAAAAGAAAGGGAAGGAAGGAGGGAAAAGGGAGGGAGGGAGGCAGGAAGGGAGAAAGGAAGGAAGATAGAAAAATGGAAAAGGACAGTTTGTTTATTCCCTTAGAATTCTCATACCTCTGGATTTTGTTTTGTTTTTATTATTCAGGATTTCTGAAGTGGCTAATGTCTTTGTCTTCTTTCTGACTTCAAGAAGAAAGTAACTTTTTCCATTTATTGAATTTTAATGCTAAATAAATACTGAAATATATCAAATGCTTTTTTGACAACTGTACTCCTAATCAGATAAACTTGGGAACAGTGAAAAACCATGAAATGTTTGTCTTTAAATCCTTCAGATATAAATCATACTGCAAGATTTTTCTCTCTGGGGCCACTTTTTAATCCTAAATTAATACATAATTGACCATGACTAATAAATACACATATGTACACATAGCTACATCTATATCTATGCTGATAGATATAAAAAGGAGAATCTTAAAGCCGTGTTCAAAATATTCAAAAGGGAATAGGTTTATGTTTTTCTTATATTGTGCTTTTAACATTTTAGTATAAAACGTTTCTATCTCATAAAAATAATTGGACAATTTTTCTTGTTATGTAAACTAGGGTTATCTGCACCCACTGATAAAACAATCTCAGCCTCTGAGATATTTCCCTTTCTAGAAGTGGGGAAATGGTAACATGTTTATCATCATTATTACATTATTGTTACTATGATTATTACTTATATGTATTGAGTGGCTATTTTCTGTCCAATTTTTCTATTCCCTTTTGTGCAAATTAAAGTTTTCAGATTTTTCCAGAAGTACATTAAAAGACTCTTATTTGAGATTTTGTTAATTTGCATCTCTCTGATTCTTGGTTGATGTTGTCAGAGTTTTGTCAAGCTTACAAGTTTTTTTTCAAAAATTCAATTTGGGTTCTTTTAAACTTTATTTCTTATTATATCTCATTTCTTTGGGTTTTTTGCCCCTTTTGGTTGGTTCTGCTTTGTACTATGAGGGCTTTATTGATTGATGCTGGGGTGCACTGGAGCCATTTCTGGTTAAGCTTTATGTGTGTTCTAAAGTTTATGAGGTTTGACAACTACTGGTCTATAACCATTGTCCTCAATTATTCAATAGTGAGGCTGTCCGCGAGGCTTTTGACAAACATACTCCTGAGCAAGGCCTTTATTGATTATGATTCAGTCGAGGTGGGCTGCAGTGTGGGAATCCATATTTTTAGAAAAGTTTGCAGGTACCGTATTAACAAGACTTGGAAATCACTGAATTTGAGTCACTGTAAAACACAGTCCACTGCTAAAAGAATGGTAAGAAGGGACCTTCAAGGTTCTAATGATTTTTAAGTTAAAAGTTAACACATGTTTAGGTAGTTTCGAGCAAAATGTGAAGGTAGTGAGCAATCCAGGAAGAGAAAAAGGTGTTGTAAAGATCAAGAGCTGAAAGGAAGGTCAGCTCCTGAAAAGAAAAACTTCCTCTTATTGAATTGTGGAATGCAAGAGGAGTGGCAGAAACCAGAGAGGTGAAAAGAAGCCACAGCATAAATTCATATTAAGACTGGACTTTATCCCAAAGGTAATGATGAGCCATTGAAGGGGAGAAGACAGGAAGAGTTTTGCTTGAGAAAAAAAACAAACAAAAAAACCCCCTCTGTTTTAGCTACAATGGAGAAAACTAATTAGAGAGGAAGCAGGAGCAAAGACAGCTTTCACCCTAGGAAGGAGTATTGTAATCCAGGCAAGAAATGATGGTGGCTTGAACAATGGGAAGAGAAAGACAATTTTTAAAATTTATTTTAAATTGAAGTATGATTAACGTGCAGTATTATTTTAGTTTCAGGTATACAACATAGTGCTTCAACATTATGAAATACTCAGCACAGTAAGTGTAGTTACCATTGTCACCAAAGTTAAAACAATATTACTGACGATATTCCCTATGCTGTACTTCCCAGTGACTTATTTATTACTGGAAGTTTGTAACTCTTAATCTCTTTCCACTGTTTTACCCACACGCCCACGCCCTCCTCTCTGACAACCACCAGTTTGTTCTCTGTATTTATAGGTCTATTTCTGTATTGTTTTTTGTTTTTCTAGATTCTGCATATAAGTGAAGTTATGTGATATGCTACTCTCTTATTTCACTTAGTGTAATATACTCTAGGTCCACACATCTTGTTGCAAATTGCAAGATTTCATTCCTTTTTATGGGCTAAGTAATGTTCCATTTTATACACACACACACACACACACACACAGCCCACATTTTTGTCCATTCATCCATAAAAAGATACTTAGGTTGCTCCCGTATCTTGGCTATTATAAACAATGCTACAATAAAAATAGGGGTACAAATAACTTTTCAAGTAAGTGCTTTCATTTTCGTTGAGTGAATACCCAGAAGTGGGATTACTGGATCATCTGGTAACTCTATTTTTAGTTCTTTAAGAAAACTCCATAGTGCTTTGCATACTAGCTACACAATTTACATTCTCACTGACCATGCACAGGGGTTCCCTTTCCTCCACATCCTCACCAACACTTGTTATTTCTGGTCTTTTTGATACTAGCCATTCTGACAGGTGTGAGGTGATATTTCATTGTGGTTTTGATTGTATTTTCCTGATGATTAGTGATGGTGAATATCTTTTCATGTGTCCCTTGGGGCTATCTGCATGTCTTCTTCAGAAAAATTACTACTCCGGTCCTCTGCCCATTATTCAGATTTGTGTGCATGTGTGGTAAATTATATGACCTCTTACAGACTTTGAATATTAACCCCTTACCAAATATATCATATGAAAATAATTTCTCCCATTCACTAGGTTATTTTTTCACTTCGTTGATGTGTCCTTCACTATGCAAAAGCTTTTTAGTTTGATTTATTCCCATTTATTTATTACTGCTTTTGTTGCCCTTGCCAGAGGAGACAAATTAAAACACACACACACACACACATATTTCTGGGGCACCTGGGATGAGAGAGCAGAAGGCAAGCTGAGGACAAAGCATAATCTGACACCCTGCAACCTCCCCCCCACCTCCCCACTCTTGGGCGGGACATTTGTGACATTCTTCCAGGAATCTCTCAACTGTCTTAATGTTAAAAGCCTGCTAGAGGGGAAAACAACCTTAACTTGACAATGGCAAGGCCTCTGGTACCTTGTAGGTATCTTGTAGGTTGTCCTCTTTAGCATAGGAAAGTTCTTTTGAAACCTCCGTTTTCCTTACTTCCCCCATCCTGAGTATATAATCAGCCACTCCTCAAGACCCCAGTGCGATAGCTCTTTCTGCCCACAGGTCCTGTCCCTAGGGCTTTAATAAACCACCATNTTTGACAATGGCAAGGCCTCTGGTACCTTGTAGGTATCTTGTAGGTTGTCCTCTTTAGCATAGGAAAGTTCTTCTGAAACCTCCGTTTTCCTTACTTCCCCCAACTCCTGAGTATATAATCAGCCACTCCTCAAGACCCCAGTGCGATTGCTCTTTCTGCCCGCAGGTCCTGTCCCCAGGGCTTTAATAAACCACCATTTTCTTTTAATTTATAAGGAATATATGTTCTACTTTTGGGGGGGGATTTTTTTTTTAAGATTTTATTTATTTGTCAGAGAGAGAGAGCACAAGCCGGGGGAGCGGCAGGCAGAGGGAGAAGCAGGCTCCCTGCTGAGCAAGGAGCCCCCTGCAGGACTGATCCCAGGACCCTGGGGTCATGACCTGAGCTGAAGGCAGGTGCTTAACTGACTGAGCCACCCAGGCATCCCAATAAACCACCATTTTGCACCAAAGACATCTCAAGAATTCTTTCTTGGTCTTCGGCTCTGGACTTCACAGAACTTCACCTATTCTCCAAAACCACATCACCTGGGTGGCTCAGTTAGTTAAGCATCTGCGTTTGGCTCAGGTCATGATCCCAGGGTGCTGGGACTGAACCCTGCGTAGGGTCCCTGTTCAGTGGGGAGTCTACTTCTCCCTCTTCCACCAGGTTGTGTGCTCTCTCTTTCTCAAATAAATTTAAATTACATAAATTTAATAAATACAAATATATATATTTGAATTATTTGTTTGGATTATTTTACATATATTTTATGTATATATTGCTAAGACCAATGTCCAAGAGTTTATTGCCTATTTCCTTTTACGTCTTTAATCCATTTTGAATTTACTTTTGTGTATGCTGTAAGAAAATGGTCCAGTTTCAGCTGTCTGGTTTCCCCAACATCATTTATAAAAAAAAAGACAGTCTTTCCTCATTGTATATCCTTGCCTCCTTTGTCATAGATTAATTGACCATATAAGCATGAGGTAAATTCTTGGTTTTCTGTTCCCTTCCATTGATCTATATGTCTGTTTATGTGCCAGTACTATAATGTTTGGATTACCACAGATTTACAGTACACTTTGAAATCTGACTCTGTTCGCTCTACTTTTGTTCTTTTTCAAAATTGCTTTGGCTGTTTGGGGTCTTTTGTGGTTTTAGACAAATTTTAGCATTATTCTAGTTCTGTGAGAAAAGAATTATTGTCTTGATTGGGATGTCATTGAATCTGTAGATTACTTGATGAGGTATGGATATTTTAACAGTATCAATTCTTCTAATCAATGAGCATGGTATATCTTTCCATTTGTTTCTGTCATCTTTAGTTTGTTTGATCAATATCTTATAGTTCTCAGAATACAAGTCTTTCACCTACTTGGTTAAATTTATTCCTAGGTATTTTTTGATGCTTTTATAAATGAGATTGTCTCATTAAGTTCTTTTTCTGCTAGTTCATTACTCGTGTAGAGAAATACAACAGATTTCTGTAATTTTCTATCCTGCAACTTTATTTATTCTAATAGTTTTTGGTGGACTCTTTAGTATTTTCTCTATATAGTAACATGTCATCTGGAAATAGTGACAGTTGTACTTCTTCCTTACTAATTCTTGGAATGCAGTTTATTTCTTATTCTTGTCTAACTGCTGTGGCTAGGATCTCCAGTACTCTCTTGAATAAAACTGGTTATAATGGACATCCTTGTCTTTTTTTTTTTTTAAGATTTTATTTATCTATTTGACAGAGAGAGAGACAGCCAGTGAGAGAGGGAACACAAGCAGGGGGAGTGGGAGAGGAAGAAGCAGGCTCCCAGTGAGGAGCCTGATGCGGGGCTCGATCCTAAAACACCAGGATCATGCCCTGAGCTGAAGGCAGACACTTAACAACTGAGCCACCCAGGCGCCCCTGAACATCCTTGTCTTATTCCTGATCTTAGAACAAAAGTTTTGTTTTTCACCACTGAGAATTATGTTAAGTGTAGATGTGTCATATTTGGCCTTTCTTATGTTGAGGTATGTTCCTTCTATACCTACTATATTCAGACTTTTTATTATGAACAAATTTTGAATTTTGTCAAGTGCTTTTTCTGCATCTATTGAGATGATCATATGGTTTTTATTCATTGCATTACTGTGGTGTATCACTTTGATTGTGGCTATTGAGTCATCCTTGCCTCCATGGAACAAACCCCAGGTGATCATGGTGAATGATGCTTTTTAATGTATTGCTGAATATAGTTTCCACATATTTCGTTGATGATTTTTGCATCTGTGACATCAGGGATATCAATTTTTTTCACTTATACTCTTTGGTTTCATATCAGAATGAGTCTTACCTTACAGGATGATGTAGAAGCAGTCCTTCCTCTTCTATTTTTTAAACCGTGAGAAAGATAAGTTTTGACTATTTTTTTAAATGTTTGGTCGAATTCACCTGTGAATCCATCTGGTCTTAGACTTTCGGGGAGAGTTTTAAATTACTGATTCAATTTCATTGCTGGTAATTAGTCTGTTCAGATTTTCTATTTCTTCCTGATTAATCTTGGAAGATCGTGTTTCTAGTAATTTATCCATTTATTCTACTTTGTCCGATTTGCTGGCGTATGATTTTTCATAGTAGTCTCATAATCCTTTGTGTTTCTGTGGTTGTGTTGTAACTACTTTTTCACTTATGATTTAAGTCCATTCCCTCCCTCCCTCTCTCTTTCTCTCTCTTCTGGGAAAGTTTTATTTAGTTATACCAATTACTAAAACCATTCAGTTATTATAGTAATAATTATAACCTATTAAAATACCATTTTAATATTGCTTATCATAACTACAATCCTTATAGCATTGACTTTTAAAAAAATTTTGAGTATAGTTGATACACAATGTTACATTAGTTTCAGATGCACAACTTCTCTATACGTTATGCTATATTCAAGACATGAGTCTGGCTGATGATTTAACAATTTCGTTTCTTTTCCAAGGGCCCACTATTGGTTTCTTGATTTTTTTTTTTTTTTACTATCTATTTCATTTATGTCTGCTGTAATCTTTATTATTTCCTTCCTTCTACTAACTTCAGGCTTCATTTCTTGTCTTCTAGTTTCTTTAGGTCTCAGGTTAGATTGTTTCTTGTGGTAGATTTGTATTGCTATAAAGTTTCCTTTTAGAACTACTTTTGCTGCATCCCAAAGATTTTGGAACATTGTGCTTCCCTTTTCATTTGTCTCAAAGTATTCTTTTCATTTCTTCTTTCGATCTCTTCCGTGACCCATTAGTTGTTTAGTAGCATGTTTTTTAGCCTCCATTGTTCTGATTCCTCCCAGGTTTTTTTCTTGTAATTGATTTCTAGTTTCACAGCACTCAGTTCAGAATAGATGCTTGACATGATTTCAATCATACTGAATTTATTTTTTAAGGGTTTTATTTATTTGTGAGAGAGCATGAGCACAAGTGGTGGGGAGGGAGTAGGGAGGGACAGATCCCCTCTGAGCAGGGAGCCTGACATGGGGCTCGATCCCAGGACCCTGAGATCATGACCTGAGCTGAAGGTAAACATTTAACTGACTGAGCCACCTAGGCACCCCTTGAATTTATTTACACTTGTTTTGTAGCCTAACATAGAATGTCCTATATGCACTTGAAACAAATATGTATATTGCTGCTTTGGTTGGAATGTTCTATATATCTTAAGTTCATCTGGTCTAATGCGTCATTTAAGCCCATGGTTGCCTTACTGACTTTCTGAGTCATTTATCCATTGATGTAAGTGGGGTTGTTAAATTAATCCACTAGTACTGTATTACTATCAGTTTCTCCCTTTGATTGTTAATAGTGCTTTACATATTTAGGTGCTCCTATGTATGTAGATATTTGTGATTGTTATATCCTCTTGTCAGAATAATCACTTATCATTACGTTACTCTCTTGTCTTTTGTTACATTCTTTGTTTTAAAGTCTGTTTGGTCTGGGGTGCCTGGGTAGCTCAGTTGGTTGAGTGTCTGACTCTTAATTTTGGCTCAGGTCATTATCTCAGGGTCCTGGGATCGAGCCCCTCCATCAGGTTCCATACTTGGTGGGGGGTTGCTTGAGGATTCTCTGTCCCTCTGCCCCTCCCCCCTACTTATGCATGCTCTCTCTCAAATAAATCTTTAAATTCTATTTTGTCTAAGTATTGCTACCTCAGCTTCCCCCCCCCACATCCATTTGCATTGAAAATCTTTTTCCATCCCTCTACTTTCAGTCTGTGTGTCCTTAAATATGAAGTGGGTCTCTTTTAGGTGGCATTGAGATGGGTCTTAGTTTTTATACATTCAGTAATCTTATGTTTTTTGATTGGAGCATTTAGCCCATTTTCACTTCATGTAATTATTGATAAGTATGTACTTACTGCCAAATGTTTGTTTTCTGGTTGTTTTTGTAGTTCTTCCCTGTTTCATTTTTCCTCTTGCTCTCTTCCCTTGTGATCTGATGAATTTCTTTAGTGTTATGCATGGATAGCTTTCTAAGTTTTTTGCTTTATTGTACCATGTGGTTCATATATAACCCTTAAGTATATTGTAATCTATTTTAGGTAATGCTTGCTTAATTTCTAACACATTCTACAAACACCATTTTTACTCCTACCCACGTTTTATGTATAAAACATATTTTACATCTTCTTTATCCTCATTCTGTGTTTATTGAAATATAGTTAACATAAAATGTTATATTAATGTCAGATGTACCACTGAGTGATCAACAATTCTATACAGATGCAGTGCTTCGTTACCATCTATTACCATGCAACATTACATTATTGACCATATTCCCTATACAACAATTTTCTTCATGTAACTTATTTTATAACTGGAAGTTTGTAAATTTTAATCTGCTTCACCTATTTTGCCCATCCACACAGCCCCCATCTCTCTGGCAACCATCAGTTTGTTCTCTGTATTTATGAGTCTGTTTCTGTTTTGCTGTTTAATTCATTGCAAAGTGAAATCATGTGGTATTTAAGTTATTTTACTCAACATGGGATGGATCTAGAGTGTATTTTGCTCTCATGAATGGCAAGATTTCATTCTTTTTTATGGCTGAGTTATACTTCATTGAATATGCATATAACACATCTTCCTTATATATTCATCTACTGATGGACACTTGGGTTGCTTCCATACCTTGGTATATGTAAATGTTTCAGTGAACATAGGAGTGCATATATCTTTACAAATTAGTGTACGTTTACAGGATCATATAGTATTTAATTATTTGAGGCACTTCTATATTGTTTTGTACAGTGGTGGATGCAACAATTTACATTTCTACCAACAGTGCACAAGGATTCTGCCTTTTTTTTTTTTTTTTGCATTCTCATCAACACTTATTCCTTGTCTTTTTGATAACCATTCTGACAGGTGTAAACTGATACCTGATTGTGGTTTTGGTTTACATTTCCTTGATGATTAGCAAAGTTGAGCACCTTTTCATGTGTCTGTTGGCCATCTACAGGTCTTTTTCAGAAAAATGTCTATTCAGGTCCTCTGCCCAATTTTTTAAGCTTTGGGGGGAGGGAGTGTATGAGTCCTTTACGTGTTTTAGAAATTTACCCCTTAAAAGATAGGTCCTTTACAAATAACTTCTCCCAGTCAGTAGGTTGCTTTGTCTTTTTTGTTGATGATTTCCTTCACTGCACAAAATCTTTCTGCTTAGTGTAATGCCAATATTTTGCTTTTGTTTCTCTTGCCTGATAAGATGTAATTAGAAAATTGTTGCTAATGCTAACATTGAAGAGAATACTGCCTATGTTTTCTTCTAGAAGTTTATTGTTCCAGGCCTCAACTGTAGGTCTTTGATCTATTTTGAGTTTATTTTTGTGTATGGTGTAAGAAAGTGGTCCAGTTTCATTATTTTGCATGCTGTCCAGTTTTCCAACACCATTTACTGAGGAGACTTTTTTCCACTCTACATTGTCTCCTGTGTTGTAGACTAACCATATAAGTTTATTTCTATGTTCTCTATCCTGTTGCATTCATATATGTGACTATTTTTGTGTCAGTAAAACATACTGTTTTAATTACTCTATGTTTTCAGTATATTTTGAAATTGAGGATTATGATACTTCCAGCTTTGTTGTTTCTCAAGATTGCTTTGGCAATTCAGAGACTTTTGTGCTTCCATGCAAATTTTAGGATTATTTGTTCCACTTCTGTGAAAAGTACTGTTGGTATTTTTATTGGGATGCCACTGAATCTGTAAATTGTTTTGGGTAGTATGAATATTTTAACAATATCAATTCTTCCAATCCATGAGTATGGTTAAGTCTTTCTTACAGTTTTCAAAGGCTGGATCTTTTTGCCTGCTTGATTTTATTCTTTTTTAGGCAGTTGTAAATGGTATTGTCTTAAATTTTTTTCTCCTTTGTTATTAATGCATAGAACTGAAACAGATTTCTGTAATTTTCTATCCTTCAACTTTAATGAATTCATTTATTCTAATGTTGGGGTTTTTCCCCCCACAGTGTCTTACTATTTCCTCTATGTGGTTATATGTTATCTGGAATTTGTTATGGTTTTACTTCTTCCTTACCAATTTGGATGCATTTTTTCTTTTCTGATTGATGTGAGGACTTCCAATATTCTTTTGAATATAAGCGGTGAGAATGGACTTTGTGTATTCTTCCTGATCTCAATTGAGGAAAAGCTTTTGCCATTGAGTATGATGTTAAGTGTGGGTGTGTCACATGACCTTTATTATGTTGAGAATTTTTACTGTGAACAAATGTTGAATTTTGCAAATGCTTTTTCTGCATCTATTGAGATGATCATATAATTTGTAATGGGTTTTTTGTTGTTAATGTGGTGTATCACATGGATTAATTGTGGATATTAACTCATCTTTGCATACCTGGAATAAATCCAACTTGTTCATGGTGAATGATGCTTGTAATGTATTACTGAATTCAGCTCATATTTTGTTGAGAATTTTGGCATCTATATTTACTAGGGGTATTATGTAGATTTGGGTTTTTGTAATGTCTTTGGCTTTGATATCAGAGTAATGCTGGCAACATACAATAAATTTGGAAGCATTACTTCCTCTTATTTTTTTGGAATATTTTGTAAAGGATAAGTATTAACCCTTCTTTAACTATTTGGTAGAATTAGCCTGTGAAGCCGTCTGGTTTTGGACTTTTGTTTTTTTGGGAGATTTTTCTATTACTGATTCAATTTTGCTACTAGTAACCAACCTGTTCTGATTGTCTGTTTTTTCCTGATTGAGTCTTGGAAGATTGTATTTGTATAGAAAATTTTCCATTCTAATTTCTCCAATTTTTTTGGCATGGAGTTTTTCATAGTAGTCCCTTTTACTCCTTTATATTTCTGTGGTGCTGGCTGCTACTTATCCTCTTTATGATTTCATTTATTAAAGTCCTCTCTCTTGGGCATCAGAGTGGCTCAGTCAGTTAGGCATCTGCCTTCAGCTTGGGTCATGATCCCAGGGCCCTGGGATCAAGGCCTGCATCAGGCTCCCTGCTAAGTAGGGACCTTCTTCTCCCTCTGCCTCGTGCTCTCTGTCAAATAAAGTCTTATCTCTTTTTTCCTGATGAGTCTGGCCAACGGTTTGTAAATTTTATCTTTTATTTCCACTGGATTCTTTATTTTCTTTCTTCTAGTAACTTTGGGTTTCTTTTTTTCTTTTTCTAGTTCCTTTGGGTGTAAGGTTAGATTGTGTGAGAAGTTTCTTGTTTCTTGCAGCAGCCTTTAAATTCCCCCTAGGAACTGCTCAATGACTAAAACATTTTGTTTTCATTTTCATTTCCTCTTCGATTTCTTTCTTTACCTATCGGTTATTTAGCAGCATGTTGCTTGATCTATCCTGGAGAATGTTCCATATGCATTTGAAAAGAAAGTGTACTCTGGGATGGAATGTTCCCTTAAGTCCATCTGGTCTAATGGGTCATACAAAGCCACTGCCGTTGTTAATTGACTTCTTGTCTTGATCTATCCATTGATGCTGGGGTGTATAGTACCCTACTATTATTGTATTAATTTATTTAGGTGATGCTACATTTGGTGCATAAATATTTACAACTGTTGTATACTCTTGTTGGATTGATCCCTTTATCATGTAATCTCCATCTACCTCTTGTTACAGTGTTTTTAAAGTCTATTTTTTCCAATATAAATATTGGTACCCTGGCTTTTTGTTATTCCATTTGCATGGAATATATTTTTCCATTCCTTCATTTTCTTTTTTTTTTTTTTAAAGATTTTGTTTATTTATTTGACAGAGATAGAGACAGCCAGCAAGAGAGGGAACACAAGCAGGGGGAGTGGGAGAGGAAGAAGCAGGCTCATAGTGGAGGAGCCCGATGTGGGGCTCGATCCCATAACGCCGGGATCATGCCCTGAGCCGAAGGCAGACGCTTAACCGCTGTGCCACCCAGGCGCCCCCCATTCCTTCATTTTCAATCTGTAGGTGTCTTTAAGTCTGAAATGAGTCTCTTGTAGGCAGCATACAGATGGGTCTTGTTTTTTTGTCTTTTGATTGGGGCATTTAGTTCATTTAAAGTAATTATTAGATAGGTGTGTATTTATTGCCATTTTGTTAATTGTCTTCTGGTTGTTTTTGTAGTTCTTCTCTGTTCCTTTCTTCATCTCTTACTTTCTTGTGATTTGAAGACTTTTTTTTTTTTACTGTTATCATAGAGTTCCTAAATAACCCCCAAGTATATAGCAATCTATTTTACGTGGATGGTCACAAGTTTGAACACACGTAAAAGCAGTGTACTTTTCTACTTCTCTCCAATTTTGATACCATATCTCTTAGTGATCGTAGATATGATTTTACTATTTTTACTTTCTACCTTCACACTAGCTTCAGAACTTATTTACATGTTTCCTTTTGCCAGTGAAATATTTTTCCTGTTATAATTTTCTTATTGTACTTAGACTTCTTTATTTTCCCCTTTAAAAAGTCTCAAACATTTCTTGTAAGGTCAGTTTAGTGGTGATAAACCCTATGTCTCCTTCAATTCTGAACAATAATTTTGCTGCTTAGAGTATTTTTGTTTGTAGGTGTTTCCCTTTTAGCACATTGAATATAACATGTCACTCCACTCTGATCTGCAATATTTCTGCTGAAATCAGTTGATAACCTTCTGGGAGTTCTTTGTAGGTAACTAGTTGCTTTTCTCTTGCTCTTTTTAATGTCTTTGTGTCTGGTTGAGTTTCCTGGCCCTGAATATCTGTTTCATTCCCAACTATCATTTTATTTTCTCGAGTAAATTGTATGCCCCTTTTTCTCTCTATTCCAGGGATCTCTCTAATATGAATGTTACTATGCTTGATACATTGTCCAAGAGATCCCTTAACCTATTCTTTTTGTTATTCAGCTTGGGTGCTTCCCATTACCTGTCTTCCAGATCACTGATGTTATCTAATCTGTTGATTCCCTCTGCTGTATTTTTCATTTCAGTTACTGTATTCTACAGCTCTGATTCATTGGGTTTGTAAATTTCTGAGATCATCCACCCTTTCTTGAGTCCTGTGAGCATCTTTATCTGTTTACCTCTTTTTCTGTGGTTTTATTTATTTGGAACAACTGAATTTGTCTGAATGCCTGTATTAGGTCAGCTGCATCTCCTGGTCTTGAATGCAGCAGCCTGGTGTAGAAGGTGCCCTCGGGGGCCCAGTAGTATAACACTTTTTGGTCACCAGAACCAGGCACACCAGGGGTGACTCCTGGATGGGCTGGACTGGCCCCCAAGATGACTGACTGAGCCCCCCCCCCCACCATAGTTGCTACCAGCTTGCCAGGAGGCGGGGTTAGCTCCCAGCACAGCTGGCTGAGAGTCGTGGCTTAGCTGCATCTTGGTGGGAGGGGCCAGCCTCTAGTATAGCTGGCTCCCCTCCCCACCCCTAAGGCAGGAGTTATTATGAAGGGGCACCTGCATTGGTGGCCAGGTGGGGTGAGCAGTGCTAGTAAGGTAGATGGAAGGTGCCTAAACTGGCTCCTGCAAGGCTAAGGTGAGAAAAATGGCTCTCCCCAATACTCCCAAAGAAAGTGCCTATTTCTGCCCCTCCAGCACATGCCCTAAAATTGGTGAATCTCCTTCCCATATAATTCAGACATGTTTCAAACTGCTGCTTCTTGGACCACGTGATATAGCGTTTGTCCTTTAAGGAGGAGTCTCTATTTCCGATAGCTCTCCCAGTGTGAACCCCTAATGATTTTCCAAGACGGACCCTATGGGCACTCAGCTTTTTAGGGAAAGTTTCCAGGACTGTGGGCACCCAGGGTGGGGCTTGATCCCCTTGCTCCTCAGGGAGTAACTCCACACCTGTGATGGGGTCACCACATTGGGAGCTTAGTTCACAAACATGTCCCTTCACCTCCTAGTCTTGTTGACATGACTTTCTCGTCATGTCTTTAGTTGTGGGGATATTCTGCCCACTGCAGGGTATTCTCTGAGTTGCATCAGCTGTAGTTGTTGCTTCGAAGTATCCACGGGTGAACGTGAGCTCAGGATCCTCTTTTTCTGCTACCTTCCAGACCCATAAACATTTGTATATTGAATCCAAAATACATCCCTCAGAGAATACTTAAGCGTAAGTAATTGATTCAGGTGCATTTACTCGTCCTTTACTTATACACCTCAAATCCTGTCATAACTAGTTTCTGTCAGTTCTACCTCAATATATCTTTTACCCATGGCTAATAGTCTTTTACTCCCCAAGAAGAGAGGGGAAGACGGTGAAGTAGGAAGACTCTGAGCTCACCTCCTCTCGCAGACACAAGGCTGCACCGCATATAGAGCAACTCTGAAAACAACCCGGAGAGAACAGCTTTTCCACAGTTAAAGGTGTAAAGAAGAAGCAACAACTAGAAAGCTAGAATGGGCAGAGACGAAGTCAGGAAGGAAGACTACAGTGACCCACAAGCAGCAGGGATATCACAGGTGTGGAGGCACTCAGCAAGGAATGAGGGCTTTAAGTCCCTCATTGAGCACCCTCCGTCATGGGGATGTGCAATGGATAGATGAGCGCCATAACATCTGGCTTTGAAAATCAGCAGGGTTTAACTTCAGGAAAGAAGATTACACTCTTACTCACTCTGAGAGCCCAGAGGCAGCCGTCTGAAAAGTGCCTGAGCTCTACATGTAGGACATTTATAAACTAATGTTAAGACGTGTGCTAGAGGGGCCGGGATCTGTAGGACCTTTCTCCAGGAGCAGAAATAGTGGCAGGTACCACTTTTCTTGCACGCCTTCAGCCTGACACAGGTGCGTGCCATTTCTGTCACTTTGCGTCTATCTTACTAGCACCACTCACGCCACTCAAGTCTTCCCTGTGGATGTACCATGGTAGGTAGTCCTGCAAAGAGACTACTGTGTTGCCACACCTGCTGGTCAACCCTGTGCAGAACCAGCACCCCTCCAAAGCAAGCCCCTGAGAAGGAAGGAGGCAGCCAATGCATACCACCACACTTGTGGCAAGTTGTAGCCAGGAATTTCACCCAGCTGTTCATAGGGGACACCACTGGAGTACCTGGTTGTAGTGGACAATAGGGATTGCACTAAAGGAAACCACACGACATCTTCTACATAAGGCCAGTAACTTTAAGCCCAGGAGAGGAAGCTGACCTACCTGATACATAGAGTCAGACAAAAATATAGTAGAAGGAATCAACAGTAGATTAGAGGTGATCAGTGATCTGGAAGAAACATTAAAGAAGTAATCATTGAAAACTTCCCTACGTTGGGGAATGAAACAAACATCAAGTTCCAGGATCCAGAGAGCCCCAATGTGAACCCAAAAAAGGTCCACACCAGGATACATACTAATTAATTACGACATAAAGCAGCAAGAGAACAATTACTTACCTATAAGAAAATCTACATAAGGTTATAAGCTGATTCTTAAGCAGAAATTTTGGTGTACTCAGTTTTGTAGGAAAAAAACCTATAATCAGGTGTGCTCTAACCAGCAAGGTTATCATTCACAATTGAAGGAGAGATAAACAAGTTCTTAGGTGAACAAAAGCTAGAGTCTAAAACACTCAAGAAACTTCTTTGAAGGGAAAACTATAGGAAGGAAAAAATTTCCCTGCTAAAAGCAAACATATAGAAAAGGCAGATCAAAAATTTACAAAGCTAGTAAAAAGTACTAATATCAACTTTATAATTAGTTGTCATATACATGAAACGAGGGAGTAAAAATGTAGTTCTTATAGACTGTGTTCAAATTTAAGCAACAGTCACCTTTATATGGACGGCTATATATACAGGATGTTATAAACATCATGGTAACCACAAATCAAAAACCTATAAAAGGAAGGAATCCATGGATGACACTAAATAATCACAAGGAATGAAAGCAAGAGAAGGAAGGAACATGACTAAACACTCCAATGAGAAGACCTAGACTACATGAACTTAGAAAGACTATAGCAGTAGACAACAGCATTAAATAATAATGAAGGGATGAATCAAACAAGAGGATATATAAATATCTATGCACTTACCATAGGAGCGCCTGAATATATAAAGCCAATATTAACAGTCATAAAGGAGAAAGTGACTAGTAGGGAACTTTAATACCCCACTTACCTCAAGTAGTAGCTTTAAATGACACATTAGACCAGATGAACTTAAGATGATATATACAGAACATTCCATTCACAAACAGCAGTATACACATTCTTTTCAAGGGCACGTAAAACACTTTCCAGGATAGATCGTATGTAGGAACACAAGTTTCAATAAATTCAAAAAGATTGCGTTTGGGGAAAAATGTTTGATATAATTTCAATGGTATGAAACTAGAAAAAACAACACATGCAGGCTAAACAACATGCTACTAAATAACCAATGGGTTGATGGAGAAAACAAAAAGGAAATAAGAAAACACCAGGGCATAAATAAAACTAGAAATGCTATGGTCAAAAATCTTTGGGAAACAACAAAAGCAGTTCCTAGAGGGACATTTATGGCCATAGAAGCCTATGTCAAAAACACGAAAAACATCAAGCTAACATAACACTTAAACCCAAAATTAATAAAAGGAAACAATAAAGACCAAAGTAGAAATAAATGAAATAGAGACTTAACAATAGAAAAAATAGCTGGTTATTTGAAAATCCTGATAAACCTTTAGTCAGACACATCAAGAAAAAGAGGACTCAAATAGCATAAGTGAAAATAACAAACAGCACAAAAATAAGGGAGTACTATGAAAAGTTATATGCCATAAAATTGGGCAACCTAGAAGAAATGGATAAATCCTGGAAACAGTCTTCCAAGATGGAATCAGAAAGAAATAGAAAATTGGAATACTGATTACTTGTGATGAAATTGAGCTGGTAATCAAGAATTCTCCCAAACATTTAAAGAAGAGTTAACCTATTCTTCTCAAACTATTACAAAAAATAGAAATGGAAGGAAAACTACCAAGTTCATTTTATGAGGCCAGCATTACCTTGATACCAAACTCAGACAAAGATACAACAAAAAACATAGGCCAATATCCCTGATGAACACAGCTGCAAAAATCCTCAACAAAGTATTTGTAAATCATATTCACAAACTTTGAGCTTCATTCACTATGTTTAATACAGCAGATCATCAATGTGATATACCACATTAACAAAGATGAGAGATAAAGACCATATGATTGGGGAGCCTGGGT
Source organism: Ailuropoda melanoleuca (assembly GCF_002007445.2). Taxonomy (NCBI): domain Eukaryota; kingdom Metazoa; phylum Chordata; class Mammalia; order Carnivora; family Ursidae; genus Ailuropoda; species Ailuropoda melanoleuca. Next base: position 10,799,868 of record NC_048225.1, on the reverse strand, counting down.
GGCTCAGTCAGTTAAGAGTCTGACTCTTGATTTCAGCTCAGGTCATGATCTCAGCATTGTGAGATGGAATGCAACATTAGGCTCTATGATGAGCGTGGAGCCTACTTAAGATTCTGTCTCTCCCTATGCCCCTCCTCCTTCACCTGCACTCTCTTAAAAAAAAAAAAATCCATATGATCATCTCAATAGATGCCGATAAAGCACTTGACAAAATTCAACATTCATTCATGATAAAAACTCAATGGGGGTTTAGAGGGAATATACTTCAACATAATAAAGGAAATACATGACAAATCTTCGGCTAATATCATACTGCTGATGAGCTAAAGCCTTTCCTCTAAAATTAGGAACAAGACAAGGATGTCCACTCTCATCTCTTTCATTCAACATACTACTGGAAGTACTAGCTGTGGCAATTAGAGAAGAATAAGAAATAACAGTTATCTAAATTGGTAAGGAAGAAGCAAAACTGCCACTATTTCTAGGTGACATGATGCCATACATAGAAACCCTAAAGATTTCAACAAACTAGTAAGTGAATTCATCAAAATTGAGGGTAAAAAAATATACAGAAATCTGCTGCATATCTATATACTAATAAACTAGCAGAAAATTTAAGAATATAATCCCACTTGTAATTGCATTAAAAAGAATAAAATACCTAAGATTAAATTTAACCAAGTGAAAGATTGAGGAAGTAAAGGTGACACAAACATGAAAAGATAAACCATGTTCATGGATTGGAAGAATATTGTTAAACTGCGCATTCTACCCAAAGCAATCTATAGGTTCCATGAAATCCTGATCAAAATACCAATAGTTTTTTTTCCCAGAACTAGAACATACAATCCTAAAATTTGCATGGAACCACAAAAGTCCTCAAAGTGCAAAAGCAATTTTGAGAGAAAACAAAGCTAGAGGTACCAGAATCCAAGATACACTACAAAGTTACAGTAGTCAATACAGTATGGTACTGGCACAAATATAAACACATTTATGGTAAATTAATCTATGAGAAAAGAGGCAAGAGTATACAATGGGGAAAACACAGTCTCTTCAATAAATGGTGTTGGGGAAAATGGACCACTTTCTTACACCATACACAAAAATAAACTCAAAATGGATTAAAGACCTAACTGTAAGATCTGAAACCATAAAACATCTACAACAAAACAAGCAATAACCTGGACATCAGCCTTAGCAACTTTTTATGGATATATCTGCTCAGGTAAGGGAAACACAGCAAAAATAAACAGGGACTATGTCAAGCCAGAAAGATTTTTCCCAGTGATGGAAACTATCAACAAAATGAAAAGGCAACCAATTTAATGGGAGAAGATATTAGCAAATGGTATATCCTACAAAGTGGTAATATTCAAAATATATAAAGAACTCACACAATACCAAACATAATAATCTAATTAAAAATGGGCAGAGAGGGGCAACAGGTGGCTCAGTAGGTTAAGTGTCTCCCTCCAGGTATGATCCTGGGGTCCTGGGCATCAGGCTCCCTGCTCAGCAGGGAGTCTGCTTCTCCCTCTGCCCCTCACACTGCTTGTGCACATACACACACACGGTGTCCACTGATTGATGAATGGATAAAGAACATATGATGTACATACAAAACAGAATATTAGTCATGAAAGAGTGAAATCTTGCCATTTCCATCAACATGGACGGAACTAGAGGGTATTACGCTAAATGAATTAAGCCAAACAGAGAAAGACAAATATCATATGATTTCACTTACACGTTGAATCTAAGAAATACACGAATGAACGAACTATTTGTTGCCTGAGGGGAGGGCAGAGTAGGGATAAGTGAAACAGATAAAGGGGATTAAGAAGTACAATCTTCCAGTTATAAATAACTCATGGGGATGAAAAGTACAGCATAGGGAAGATGGTCAATAATATTGTAATAACTTCATATGTTGACACATGATTACACCAATCAGTGAACATTTTGTAATGTATAGAATGGACAAATCACTATGTTATATACCTGACAGTGATATAATATTGTATATCAACTACAATTAAAAATAATTTTTAATTTAAAAAAATGTTTACATGTCATTCAAAATTGTCAGAGTTTAAATAATATGATGATAGGTAAATAAACATTCAAATTCATAATAAGTAAAATGACTTGGTTCATTTCATTATGTCACATACCTTGTAATTTCAGTTTTGCTCTGGTCTAAACTTACCTATCTCCTTCCATCACTGGAATATCTCCATGAAGTCCTCATACCCTACAATATCACTGAGCCCATTAATGCCACCAATAGAGACTGAGCAAAGAATAAAGTGAATCATGGAGAAACTAAACCAGCTGATCCCACCCAGACCTTTCACCCACATGACCACCACCACCAGTGCCACGCACAGTACAGCCACCATCTTCGAGACCCCTACTGCAGGGGGGAGATCAGCTAGACATCCTACTGGAGGGGAGGGACCCCTTGAGATGCAGGAAGGAAAGTAGGTGGTATTTCCTGAGGGCCAGGATGTCCTCCCCATCTCTAAAAGCAGGCACTGCAGGAAAGGTGACAGACTTCAACAACGGCACCTACCTTGTCAGCGTCACTCTGTTCTGGGAGGGCCAAGTCTCTTTCCTCCTGATGATCCACCCCAGTGAAGGAGTATCTGCTCTCTGGAAGGCAAGGAGCCGAGGCATGACAGGGTTATTTTCAAAGGTAAATTTGTTAACAGCACCACTCATGTCTTTGCTGAATATGGCCTGACCCTTAACTCAAGCGCCCTGTGAGGTCCTGACTCACATGACCGCCCAGAATTGAGAAATTCTTATCTCACTGTCAAAGAATAAAACCTTTTTCACACATAAATATACTTTCATAGTATCTTTATATACTATTTAGTTTATATTATTTATGATATACATGAGAAGTTCCATGGGTAGAGCTACATTGCCCATCTCAATTAATATTGAGTATGACCTTTTCAGATGCCTCTTCTACTCAAGGTCTGGTCAGACACGTGGTATGGGAGCCCTTTTTATGACTCCCACTGCTAAGGTTGGCATTCTCATCAAAATGTTCAATAACAGAGGGCTGCCCAAAGTGGCACTCTGTATTACCAGTATTCTCAGATTCAATCATTACTGTAGACCTAGGTTTACAAAATATCTTCAGTGTAAACGTATTCTGATATGTGTTTAAAGTGTTACACCAAAAAAGGGTTCTTTGATAAAGAACATCCATGTGCCTTCATCCCCCATATCCTATTACGTAGATTCCACCTCTTACATATCTTTTGCATTCATCCATTTCTTTCCATGACTGGTGCTGCTGAGTTCAGATCATTATCACCTCACCTAGATTACCTGTCACAGTTTCCCTCCCAACAATCCTACCCTCACTAATCCACTGTCCACACTGCATCCTGAATAATCTTTCCGAGAAGCCAACCCCTACTGGTCATATTCAGTTGATCTCAACATCAGATACTCCGCAGCATGTGCTGCTCAGGTTGAAGGAGTCCATACTCACCAAGATGTGATGTAGTGATTCTTAAACAGCCTCCACGAACTGGGGTATAAGCATGTTTCATCAATCATGGCTGCATCAATTCTATATCTTTCTTTCTTTGCTCACAAACAGATGCTCACTCCTTGGTCTACCAGTTCTCCATTAAGCTGGAAAACTTCATTGCTTAGAATGAACACTCAAGGTCTCTTCATGAGCCATTTGGCAAAGGGTAACTGTACCACCACAAATCCAGAACCTGTGGGCCAAGCCCTGAGACAACCTAGCAGCTGCAGATTCTTTTGCTCCTTTGCTAACTTTCTGTAAGTTTCAGAAGCTCAGTCCATTTCCTCTCCCTTTCCAATCTGCTGCTATCCATTTTGATCCTGAGGATTCATTTTCCCTAAGCTTGATGACAGTGTGGAATGCTACCTTCTTCCCTCAAGCTTTCAAAAAAATATGCTAAGAGGAAGTAAAGTATGGATAGCAAACATGGAAAAATAACATGCATTCCAGATTTCATGTAGTTATCCAAGTGTTGATCTGTAGTCCCTGACTCCCTTCTGAAATAAGTAAAAGCTCAGTGGGGTTTCTGTTCTGTCCTTTTGATCTCTGATGGTGCATCTTACCAAAGCTTTTCCTACCTGCTAACCATTCTTATGCTTAAAGTCACAGTAAGGATGAAAATGTGATCTCTTGCTTTTTCTGAATGCAACCTGAAGAGTCATCCACAGCAGAGAATTAAGTACCACTTATATTTGTTACACCTAACATCTGGATCCCCATTCCTCCTATATTCCCTTTTACATATACACATACACGGGTTTGAAACAAAGAGTGAGTCAAAGGAGGATAAGAGCTTTGAAGCAGGAAGAGTCAGGTAGTGTTTCATCAGCTGGAGGAAAAAAATGCAGTGTACATTTATTCATGCAGCAGACTCAACATGACTTTCTGCCAGCCTCTTTAAGGATATTAAGGAGATAGCAGTGGATCGGGCAAATGCACAACCTTCCTTGAAATAGTTTACAATCGTCGGAAAGCAAGTTTCTAGGAAAAATGGAAGGTATGCATAGCAAGAAACGTAGATAAAGAAGCAGGAACCCTATGAAAAAAGGCCTGCATAACACGCTAAGGAGCCTGAAGTCCTTAAGTAAGTGACTGGGATTTTAAAAAGTGATGAATGCAGTCGCATTTGCAACTAGAAATGGTGTTCTGGCAGTTACACAGAAGAATAGAGGCGGGATAAAATGGAGACAGCTTGGTTAATTAGAGGCTCAAAGTAATGCAAGAAAAATATTACAGGAACTTGAATAAGTGATGCGGAAACAATGAAAGAAGAGAATTTGCATATTAGATAAATATTTTGCACTGAAAATCCCAGGACACGCCGACTGCGTGTTGGGCACATAAGCAGAGTGGCCCTGGACTTCAGGTGCTCTCAGAAAGGTAAACAGTTTTCCAAAATGCGAATCTATATACAATGCCCAATACATACAAAATCCACAACAATTTTCAGTTGTAGAAAATGTTAAATTATTTTTTACTCACAAGCAAAGACTTCTATTTCCTATATTGTACGGACAGACAGCAGGCTAATTTGTTATCTTCTTTTTTGAAGGTCCAATGTGCGAGTTGAAATGGTGAAACCCCTAAACTCATGGACATCTCCCCGTATAAGAGTAAGTTTGCTCTGTCCTGTGGTGGGTGGTGCTTGGCATGGGTGTTCCAAGAGACATTCTTATGCAGGGGCAAGTTTATCAAGACGAATCCTAGTAATCATGGATTTCCAGGAGCACAATTCCTAGCAGGTGTCTGTGATGTCAATCACCTAGGATTTTAAAGAGAGAAATCAGCTCAAGGAAATTATTTCAAACTCTTTTTATAACAGATTTTTATAGCTGTTTATCCAAATGGGGAAAGTATTAGTATTCTACATTCATATTTAAACATGGTAGTGCATCTCCTAGAGTCGGTGATCTGTCTGGAGCACTGTGCAAATGTCTTTGATGGTTACCCACAGCTTCAGAGTAGGAACATTTTGGTTTGGTTATCCTAATTCTCTGTTGGCATAACTTCCTAACCTTTAGTTTATGCACTTGCAATTTTATATGGAGTTTCCATTTTATTAAATGTGTTTTAGTGGCAAATGCAAAGCCATGTTACTTATAAAAGAATAATGTTTATACTTGGGTTTAAAATAACTTTCTATAAAGGCTGAGTTTACCAATAACATTCATTTTGAGATTTATTTCAACTAATGATTTATTGCTTAATACTTATTCATGTATTCTGCAAATGTTTATTAAGGTTCTAATAGATATGAGGAATTATGGGCAAATGGAGAAAAATAAATGTTCTGCAAGGTTGCAATCCGAAAGACATTCGACCTACCAATTCTATGAAGAAAGTAAAAAGGCAAGGGCTTATGTTAAAATTGATATTTGACTTAGCGCTGAAGGATATCCGTAGACAGAGAATGAGGTGAAAGAGAAAACTCAAAAAGATCATGAGTAGGCTTGCCAGGTTTAGCAAATAATACTCTAGAGTATAAGTTAAATTGGAGTAATTTCTAATTGTATGCATATTACATGAGATAAAGGGTAAATACTGCATGGAAAATACACTAAGTTGTTTCTTATTAGAAATAATTCAAATTTAATTTGGTATCCTCTATTTTTTTATCTAATAACTCTACTCATAAGCAAAATCACCATGAACTTTGTGCAATAGGCCAGTGAGAGTTTTAGTGGACCACAGTAAAGGAAGAGGCTAGAAAGAAAGGAAGGAACTAAATCACGGAGGTTCTCAAGTACCATGCTGACAATTTTAGGGTTCATTCAGTAAGCTTTTGAAAGCTACAAAAATCAACTAAGGAAGAGAGTGCGATGATCCACTTTGTGCTCTGAAAAGCTGGTTCACAAATTTAACAAAATGTGCATGATCTAGGGGCGCCTGGGTGACTCAGTCTGTTAAGTGTCTGCCTTCGGCTCAGGTCATGATCCCAGGGTCCTGAGATCCAGCCCTGCATTGGGCTTCCTGCTCAGCAGGGAACCTGCTTCTCCCTCTGCCCCTCCGCCCTCCTTTTGCTCTCTCTCTTTCTATCTCAAATAAATACATAAAATCTTTTTTTAATTTTTTAAAAAAGTTTTTTGAATGTGCATGATCTATAGAAAGAAATGTTTAATGTTACTAAGTGATATAAACTAAGGGGCTTTTTTTCTTCTATTTATATAAATGTTGGATGGGATACCTTGATGTTGAAACGGTGTCAAAGTGGCTTAAAACAATAAAACCATATCATCTTGCAGTTCTGCAGGTCAGTAGTCAAGCACCTGTCTCGCTGAGCTAAAAGAAAGCTTTGACAGGGCAGCGTTGTTTCCTGGAGGTTCTAGGACAGAATCTGCTTCCCTGCGTGTTCCAGCTTCTAGACGTGCCCTTGTTCCTCACAGCCCCTTCCTGCATTTCACAAAGCCACAACAACAGGCCAAATCCCCACATCACATGCTTATGACCCACCCTTCTGCCTCCCTCTCCCACTTTTGAGGACAAATGAGATTTAGATTGGTCCCACCTGGATTATCCAGGATCATCTCCCATCCCAAAATCCGTACCTATAATCATATCTGGAAAGTTCCTTTTGCCAGGGAAGGTAACACATTCACAGGTCCCAGGGATTAGAGTGCAGATATCTTTGGGGGGACATTAGTCTCTCTACCATAATCTTTAAGCTAACCAGTAAATATAATGGAATCTTAATATTATTATCAGCCTCCTGTTAAGTAAATGTTAATACTAATCATAAGAAAATGTGTTATATATCTGATATAGGCTTTCAGAGCACTTAGCTTGACACCTGGCAGAATGAATACACCGACACATAAATATTGTACCAGCTATGGTTCACAATAATAAGCTTAAAGGCTCTCTTCTCACCAAAGCATGCCAGTACATTATTAGGATGGGTGTATGGATCTTAAGGTTCCAGGGTTATGATATTCAGTCATCCAGGGTGCAATGCTACCAAACCTCACAGAAACCCAACCATGTCACACTGAGATTTTAATATAATTACAGGATTATGGAAACTCTTTAGCAAACCAAATCACCAGGACTTAGCTATTCCAGGATTACCTGAAAGAATTCTGATTTCAGATTTTCCAATTCTTCCACCATCACTATTTTTCCACTTTGTCCACAGGTTACAAAGACAATACAACCAGGCTTATGACTATTCTATGGGTCTAGACAACCAGGGACTGCAAGGCCTATGGGGGGCTAAGCATGGAGAGAGAGTAAAGCCGAGACTGGACATGGTCTCCTACTATCCATTCTCCCTTCCCTCTTTGGTAATAAAACACCATTATATTTTAGCTGGGCCCATGGTCACCCAACTAAAGGCCACAGTCTTCCTTGCAGCTAGTGGTGACCATAAAACGAGATTTTAGCCAGGATTATGAGTGGAAGTGATATGGGAAACATCTAGGTCATGCCTTAACAGTAAAACAACATGCCCTCCCCTTCCTACTGGTTAAACTCCAGATATAATGAGAGATGAAAGAGCCATGTTAGACTATGAGATTGACGTCATAGTTAAGAGTAGCACCATGGGGCGCCTGGGTGGCTCAGTCGGTGAAGCACCTGCCTTCGGCTTGGGTCATGGTCCCAGGGTCCTGGGATCGAGCCCTGTGCAGGGCTCCCTGCTCAGCAGAGAGCCTGCTTCTCCCTCTCCCTCTGCCTCTCCCCTTCCCACCTCCTGCTCGTGTGCTCTATCTCAAATAAATAAAACAAAAACAAAACAAAACAAAAAAAGAATAGCTCCTTGATTGTGAGGATGGTATCATGGGTATAAGCATATGTTCAAATTCACCCAACTGCATACGTTAAATACATGCAGTGATTTATATGTCAGTTATACCTCAGTAAAGCTATAAGAAAATAATAAAGTTAAGATTATCATACCTTCTCCAAAGAAAGAGTGGCAGAACAAGTCAGAAGGAACTGGAGCCCTTGAAACCATGGAACATCATATTGGCCCTGGCCTGCTCAGTTTAGGACTGTTATGTGAGGGATAAATTTATATTTTTAAGTCATTATTGTTTGTTTCCTGTCTAATATAGAATATCAGTACAGAAATGCTATGTAACAAACCTTAAAATACAAGGCATTAACTCAGTGGGGAGGGGGGCGGGGCATGGTGAGTGAAAAGGAAACATGACAGCTGAGAAATCTGATGATTTTCATTATGCCATTGCAAAACTTTTGGTACATTGCTACTTGCAATGCCTTGGAAGGCAGACATGTGCCAACAGAGCCTGTAATTCTAATGGAACTTGCTGGAAAATCTCAGAATATTAGTTTGTGTTGTCTGTTGTATGTTACTTTTTGTGAAATTGTATTTTTAAAATATCAATTCAAACTAGGTATTTTACTGTTTGGACTTTTAAAAATGTGGGCATATTATATTTTTAAGCTAGTTTTTAACAAAAATATTCCTGTGGGAGAAAAATTCATAGAAAAAATAAGACTCCCACTTCATTAATGGAACAAAGGTAAGTAGTTCGGTGCAAGGACACCAACTTTTAGACCGCTAATATTCAGGTTAGAGACAAGGCCTAAGTCATCACAGAATCAGCAATGATCACAAAGAGATGACAAAACCTCAAAACCAACAACCAGCTTTGGGAGAAAATGAACAAGGAGGAGTCAAGATGACTCAAAATCTCTCAAATGAGTAGAAGTGGCTAAAACAAAGCTGGTGATCAAAAAATAGTAAGAGGAAGGGAAGGAATTAGGAGACAGGAGTTTGAGGAAGACAGAAAGAGATCCACAAAGGGAAGGACAGAGAAAGGTTAGATATTTAACTTATGCCAATAAAATCACTTCCCACAAGTGTCTCTGTAACTAGACTGAAAAAATGAAAGAGAAGTGCCAAGTCAGAACGAAGGTTCCTGCCCCTGGCGGTTATACTTGAGAAGGAAGGTGGATTACAACATTTGTAACCAGATTCACTTAAATACAATTGAGTCAAATGGCTGTTTGAAAGGAAAATTCATTTACATCCTGGGAGACTACCTGCACCAGTGGATCGAATACTTACCCAAACTTGTAAAAAGTACGTAGTTATTTTACATTCTTTCAGAAATCCAAGCTGATATTAAAGTACTTTCAATGAGATTTCTATTCTATCGTTTTGGTTATTTTATTTTCAACTTCATTCAGGTTTCTAGATTTGAGCCTTTTAATTTAAAATATGTTTTATTCCCTCTTTCACAAGAAATGTTGTTTCTCTTTATAAAATTCCAGTGAAAACTTCACATTTTGATTGATATTTCATACATATGAACAGATAACCTACCCTAAAGTGTAGGATGTTCCAGTCAAAAATAATCTAGATGGAAGAGTATCTTAAATGATAAAATATTCTTTTTAAAAATATTAATCATTGCCTTTGAGTTAAAAAAATATTTTTACTAGCACTGAACTTTCTAGATCTTCATGGAACTAGAAGCTTTTTGAGATTTTATTTATTTACTTGAGATAGAGACCAGGAGTTGGGGGGGGGCAAAGGGAGGAGCAGACTTCCCGCTGAGCACAGAGCCTGACCCCAGGACCCTGAAATCATGACCTGATCTGAAGACAGGCACTTGACTGACTGAGACACCCAGACGCCCCATGCAACTGAAATTTTTAACAAACTTTTGCTTTTGGACGCAGACAGACACATTTAGATTGGGTGGAAAAAGCACAGCTATTCTTTTGTCACTCTTTCAGCTCTACTCCGTGATAGATGAGGGTTATATCCCTCGGGAAATTGACTGGATATCAGGTGACAAAAATGCAGCCATTATCATCACACTTGGCCAGCACTACAGGCCCCTCCTCATTGACATTTTCATTCACAGGGCCATTGGTCCCTAAAAAACTTCTCAAAGACTGTTCCTAAGTAGCCCGGCCACGAAACAGAAAACATCAGGGAGACACAGAAAGGTTTGGAAACTTCCACGGTTACATTCGATATCTTACCATGAGGGCATTTTCAAAGACCTCAGTGTGTGTGTGTGTCACTGATGCTTGTGACATGACCATATGGCACGAATAGTGTCCACCCACATGGTCATGTAATTGGAAATCAGATTAACATGTTCTTCAACTACATTTGCTGAAGCATAAATATACAAAATCTCCAGAAAAAACCAATCTCTGCAAATAATTCTACTTGTATTGTCAGAGAAATTTTATTTTAGGGACAAAGAAAATCAAAATCAAAGAACCTGTCTGGGCAGGGAGGACATTTAAGAACAAAGACAAAGAACATTGGATGCAAAGCCAGGAGAATCAGACATGAAGAATGACTATACCATCCCTGGAGGCTGTCTACATGTGATGATAAATGTTCATATTCCTTAAACAAGTTTGGGTCATAATTTCTGGTACTTGTGGCTGACAGCATCCTACTTGATACTTTAGTAGGGTGAAAGAGAATAAGCATGTGATCATTATTATGTGTCATCCACCATTTTCTGTAAAGGGCTAGATAGTAAATGTTTTACACTTTGGGGACCATTCATCTCTGTTACGACTGCTCTGCCATTGTAGGGTGAAAGCAGCCACAGACAAATATAAATGAATTAGTATGGCTATGTTCCTATAAAACTTCATGACACTGAAATTCAGATTTCATATAATTTATTCTTCTTTTGATTTCCTCCCAGACTTTAAAAAATACAAAAACTATACTTAAACTTCCTGGGAATATGGCAGGGGAGGAAGGTCCTAGGCTCACTTTGTCCTGTGGATACACCCAGATAATACCCACAGCAGTATAAATAACTCAGAAAATGACCCAAAGACTAGCAGAACAGACTCTCCACAGCTAACTGTAGAGAAGAGGCCACATCAAAGAGGGTAAGAAGGGTGGAAACACAGTCAGGAGCCAGACTGACCTATGGGACTGTCCATGGGAGAATAGGACACCATGGGCATGGAGAGGGGAGAGGAACAGACCACACACCAGGTGCCTCAGACCTGGGGAACTACACTGGGAAGATCAATCTCCACAACATTTGGCTTTAAAAACCAGAAGGGCTAACTTTGTGCGTTCTTACAGTCAGTGGGGTTAACACCAGGAACTTTAAAAACATCAGGCTCAGCTCTGGGAGAGTCAGAGGGTGATAGGAAACTGAGTCCCTGCTTTTAAAGAGACAGCACAACAAACAATCCTTTTGAGATACAGCATAGAAGCAGCAGTTTGAAAAATGCCTGGAGGATACAGGAGAGAGATTTACTAATCTCAGAGTGTGTGCTGAAGGGCTAGAGATCTTTGGGAAACTTCTCCAAGAACAAAAGAACTGGCAGATGATATTTCCCTCTCCTGAGTCCCAGCCTAGATACAGAGACATCTGCCAGAACTAGCAGAGTTCGAACACTCTCCACCTAGCTTGCTAACAGTATACCCTGTCCCCCATGGTCTTCTGTGGATTCACCCCTCCACCAAGCATCAGTGGGAGTTTTCCCAGGCAGCTGCAGATCCCCTCCTGCACCTTGTTGGCACCATGCACCCTGTCCCTGTGTTCTCCTGTGGACCGATCCCCTCCAATGTGCCCTTGACAGTCCATCCAAAGCAATGCGATAAACACGGCAGGGTGCAAGCAGCCCCAAAAGGAGCCAGCACCACACCAAAGTGACTCCTGCTCCAGGGAGAGGGGAAGATAACTATACACACTTTTTCAACCGTGGACCCAGCAGTGGGCTGGGGGCAGACGTCTGGTCTGACTGCAGGCCCCACCCACCAACAAAACCTTCTTGGGGGATGACACAGGAACAGCACACTGCAGTCTGGTGCTACTGCAGCTCTGGCAGCTCAAGCCCAAGGCAGCCCCAGACTGGCCCACTAACAACACAGGGACCAAACCCTGCTCAAAACACGCAAAGAGCCATTGCAGATACCTGGACTAAAGGCAAATGCAGCTCAGCCACAACTGTAAGGTGCACACAACACACACAGGAGACATGACGGAAGTGCCAGGTTCCAGTGAACAGGGGTCGTTGCACTGAAGGGCACTACAAAACCTCTTCTTCAGGCCGCTGCTTTCAAGAGCAGGAGATGTTGCTGACTTTCCTAACACTCAGAAACACAGTTAGAAAAAATGAGGAGATGGCATCTATGTCCCACATACAGGACAAAATCACAGCAAGAAGCTACATGAAACAGAGATAAGCAATATGCCTGGTAGAGAATTTAAAGTCATGGTCATAAAGATACCTCCACTGGACTTGAGAAAAGAGTGGAGATCTCAGTGAGACCTTCAAGAAAGAGATAAAAAATAGAAAAAAGAACCAACAATAAATGAAGAACTCAATAGCTGAAATTTAGAATACACAAGAGGTAATAAATAGTAGACTAAACAGATCAGATCAGTGAGCTAGAAGAGAGAGTAATGGAAAGTAAGCTGAACAGAAAAATGAAAAAAGAATAATAAAAATTGAGAATAGGTTAAGGGAACTCAGAAACACCATCACGTGTAATAACATTTGCATTATAGGGACCCCAGAAGAAGAAGGAGAAAGAGAAAAGGGTGCAAAACATTTATTTAAAGTAATAATAGCTCAACACTTCCCTAAATCGGAAAGAGAGACAGACATCCAGGTCCAGAAGTCACAGAGAGACCCCGACAAAATCAACCCAAGGAGGTCCACACCACAACACATAGTAATTAAAATGGCAAAAAGTAGTGATAGAGAATTTTAAAAGCAGCCAGAGAGGGGTGCCTGGATGGCTCAGTCAGTTAGGCATCTGCCTTTGGCTCAGGTCATGATCCCAGGGTCCTGGGATTGAGCCAGGCATCAGAGCAGGGAGCCTGCTTCTCCCTCTCCTCCCTACTCGTGCTCTCTCGCTATCTCTGTCTCTCTCTCTCTCAAATAAATAAATAAAATCTTTTTTTTTAATTTTTTTTTTTTTTTATGTGACAGAGAGACAGCCAGCGAGAGAGGGAACACAGCAGGGGAGAGGGAGAGGAAGAAGCAGTCCCAGCCGAGGAGCCTGATGTGGGACTCGGATCCCGGAACGCCGGGATCACACCCTGAGCCGAAGGCAGACGCTTAACGACTGCGCTACCCAGGCGCCCCAATAAATAAAATCTTAAAAAAAAAAAAAAAGCAGCAAGAGAAAAGAAAACAGTTACATACAAGGGAAAACCCATAAGGCTCTCGCTGATCTTTCAGCAGAACCTTGCAGGCCAGAAAGGAGTGGCGTGATACAAAGTACTAAAAGGAAAAAACCTACAACCAAGAACACACCATCCAATAAAGCTATCATTCAGAAGAGAAGCAGAGATAAAAAGGTTCCCAGACAAAGTTAAAGGAATTCATCACTACTAAACCAGCCTTATAAGAAATATTAAAGGGGATTCTTTGAGCGGAAAGGAATACCATAAGCAGGAGTAAGGAAAGTAGGAAAGGAAAAAAACTCACAGGTATGCAACACAAAAGGTAGTAGATTAATCACTTGGAAAACCAGTATGGAGGTGAAAACACAAAAGCAGTACAACCAAGTGTATCTATAAAAATCAGTCATTGGATTCACAAAATAGAAGGATGTAAGTTATGACACCATATACCTAAAACATGGTGGGGGGAGAGTAAAAATTTAGTGCTTGGGTTCAAACACAAGTGACCATCATCCTAATATAGACTGCTATATGCACAAGATATCATCTATAAACCTAATGGTAACCACAAATCAAAAACCTGTAACAGATATGCAAAAAATAAAAAGGAAACCAAGCATATCACTAAAGAAAGCCATCAAACCACAAGGGAGCAAGAGAAGAAAGGGATAGAGAAAAAGAAAAAGCCATAAAACAAGTAACAAAATGGCAATAAATATATACCTAACAACAACTATTTTGAATATAAATGGATTAAATGCTCCAATCAAAAGACACAGGGTGACTCAATCAATAAAAAACACTAGACCCATCTATATGTTGCCTACAAGGACCTCATTTCAGACCTAAAGACACATGCAGATTGAAAGTGAAGGGATGAAAAAACATATATCATGCAAGTGGAACTAAAAAGAAAGCTGGGGTAGGAATACTTATATTGGACAAAATGGACTTTAAAACAAAGACTGTAACAAGAGGCAAAGAAGGACATCACATAATCATAAGAGAACAAGCCAACAAGAACATATAATAATTGTAAATATTTATGCAGTAAACACAGGAACACCTAAATATATAAAGCAGCTGTTAACAAACATAAGGAAACTGGTAGTGATACAATAATAGTAGGGGAATTTAACACCCCACCTATATCAGTGGATACATCATCCAAACAGAAGATCAACAAGGAAACACTGGCTTTGAATGACACATTGGTCCAGATGGATCTAACAAATATATTCAGAACATTCCATCCAAAACAGCAGAATACATATTCTTTTCAAGTACACATGGAACATTCTCCAGAATAGATCACATGTTGGCAACAAAACAAGTCTCAACAAATTTAAAAAGACTGAAATCTTATCATGCTTATTTTCCAACTGCAATAGTATGAACCTAGAAATCAACTGCAAGGAAAAATCCAGAAATAACACAGGGAGGAAATAATACACGGAGGTTAGATAACATGCTACTAAACAATCAATAGGTCAGAAATAAAAATACCATTTCAAAGGAATATATGCACCCTGATATTATAGCAACATTAAAACAATAGCCAAATTATGGAAAGAGCCCAAATGTATACTGACTGGTGAACAGATAAAGATGTGGGGGATATATATATATAGATATGGATATATACATATATATATAACAAGTATATGTATGTGCGTGTATGTATATGTATATATATAATATATATATAAAAAACTGGTTATTACTCAGCCATTAAAAAAAGTATGAAATCTTGCCCTTTGCAACAACATGGATGGAGCTAGAGAGTATTACACTAAGTGAAATTAGTCAAAGAAAGATAAATACCATATGATTTCACTCTTATGTGGAATTTAAGAAACAAAACAAATGAACATAGGAAGTAAAAAAGAGGAAAACCAAGAAACAGACTCTTAACTATAGAGAACTGGTAGTTACCAAAGGGGAGGTGGGTGGAGGGGATGGGTTAAATAGGTGATGGAGATTAAGGAGGGTACTTGTGATAAGAACCAAGTGTTGTATGTAGGTGTTGAATCACTACATTCCATACCTAAAACTAATACTGCACTGTACGTTAACTGGAATTTAAATAAAAATGTGAAAGAAAAATCTAAAAATAAAAAGTAAAAAATAAAAAAATGGGTGAACCAAGAAATCAAAGAAGAAATTAGAAAATACATGCAGGGGGTGCCTGGGTAGCTCAGTGGTTAAGCACCTGCCTTCGGCTCACATTGTGATCCCAGGGTCCTGGGATTGAGCCCCACATTGGGCTCCCTGCTCTGCTGGGAGCCTGATTCTTCCTCTCCCACTCCCCCTGCTTGTGTTCCCTCTCTTGCCGGCTGTCTCTGTCAAATAAATAAAAGAAAGAAAAAGAAAGAAAAAGAAAGAGAGAGAAAGAAAGAAAGAGAAAGAAAGAAAGAAAGAAAGAAAGAAAGAAAGAAAGAAAGAAAGAAAGAAAATACGTGCAGATAAATGAACATAAAAAGACAATGGTGCAAAATCTTGGAGATGAAGCAAGTTATTCTGAGTGAAGATTATAGCAATATAGGCCTACCTCAAGAAGAAAAATCTCAAATAAAGAATGTATCCTTATACCTAAAGGAGCTAGAAAGAGAAGAAGAAACAGAACCAGGAGAAAGAAGGAAACAGTAAATATTAAAGCAGAAATAAATGAAATAGGAACTGTTCTTTGAAAAGATAAAATTAATAAACCTTTAGTCAGACATATCAAAGAGAGAGAGAAAGAGGGAGAAAAGAGAAAGAGAGAAAGGGAGAGAGGACTCAGACAAAATCACAAATCAAAGAGGAGTAATAACTGATACCACAGAAATACAAAGGATTATCAGAGATTATGAAAAATTATATGCCAACAAACTGGATGACCTAGAAGACATGGATAAATTCCTAGAAACATATAACCTCCCAAAACTGAATCCCAAAGAAATAGAAAACTTCAACACACCAATTATTAGCAATGAAACTGAATCAGTAATAAAAAAAACTCCCGACAAACAAAAGTCCAGGAACAGATAGCTTCATAGTTGAATTCTACCAAACATGTAAAGAAGAGTTAACACCTATTCTTCTCAAACTATTTCAAAAAAGAGAAGAGGAAGGAAAGCTTCCAAATTCATTCTATGAGGCCAGCATCACCCCAATAGTAAAACCAGATAAAGATACTACAAAAAAAAAAAATACAGGCCAATATCTCTGATGAACATAGATATAAAAATCCTCAACAAAATATTAGCAAACCAAAACCAACAATACATTTTTAAAAAAAATCATTTGGCACAATCAAGTAGGATTTATTCCTGGGTTGCAAGGGTGGTTCAATATGCATAAATCAATGAAAATGATAAATCACAAGAACAACAAAAGGATAAGGATCATATGAGCAATCATCTTAATAGATACAGAAAAAGCATCTGACAAAATTCAACATCCTTTCATGATAAAAACTCTCAAAGTAGATCTAGAGGGAATGAACTATGAGAGACTATGGACTCTGGGAAACAAACTGAGGGCTTCAGAGGGGAGGGGGGTGGGGGAATGGGATAGGGGTGATGGGTATTAAGGAGGGCACGTATTGCATGGTGCACTGGGTGTTATACGCAAGTAATGAATCATGGAACTTTACATCAAAAACTAGGGATGTACTGTGTGGTGACTAACATAATATAATAAAAAATTATTTTAAAAAAAGTAGATCTAGAGGAAATATATGTCAACATAATAAAAACCATATATGAAAAACCTGCAGCTAACAACCTCTATAGTGAAAAACAGCCTTTTCTCTAAGGTCAGGAATAAAATAAAGATGTCTGCTTGTACCACTTTTATTCAACATAGTACTGGAAGTCCTAGACACAGCAATCAGATAAGAAAAAGAAATAAAAGGCATCCATATTGGTAAGGAAAAAATAAAACTTTATACTGTATATAGAAAACCCTAAAGACTCCACCAAAAAAAAAAAAAAACTTATTAGAACTGATAAATTCAGGGGCGCCTGGGTGGCACAGCGGTTAGGCGTCTGCCTTCGGCTCAGGGCGTGATCCCGGCATTATGGGATCGAGCCCCACATCAGGCTCCTCCGCTATGAGCCTGCTTCTTCCTCTCCCACTCCCCCTGATTGTGCTCCTTCTCTCGCTGGCTGTCTCTATCTCTGTCAAATAAACAAATAAAATCTTTAAAAAAAAAAAAAAAGAACTGATAAATTCAGTAAAGTCACAGGACACAAAATCAGTATACAGAAATACATTGCATTTTTGTACACTAATAATGAAGTAGCAGAAAGAATTATTTTTTTTAAGATTTTATTTTTGTGAGGGTGGGGGGAGGAGAGAGAGAGAGTTCGAAAGAGCAGGGGGTAGGGGCAAAGGGAGAAGCAGACTTCCTGCTGAACAGGGAGCCCAATGAGGGACTCGATCCCAGGACCTTGGCATCATGACCTGAGCCAAAGGCAGACGCTTAACTGACTGAGCCACCCAGGCACCCCAGAAAGAGAAATTAACAAAAACAATCCCATTTACAATTGTGTCAAAAAAAATAAAATATCTAGGAATAAACTTAACCAAGGAGGTGAAAGACCTATACTCTGAAAACTATAAAACAATGATGAAAGAAATTTAAGATGACACAAACGGAAAGACATAACATATTCATCGATTGCGAGAACAAATATTGTTAAAATGTCTCTACTACCCAAAGCACCTACAGATTTAATGCAATCCCTAAAAAATATCAACAGCATTTTTCACAGAACTAGAACAAATAATCCTAAAATTCGTATTGGAACCAAAAAAGACCCTAAAGAGCCAAAGCAATCTTGAAAAATAGGAACAAAACTGGAAATATCACAATTCCAGGCTTCAAACCATATTACAAAGCTGTAGTAATCAAAACAGTATGTACTGGCACAAAAGTAGACTCATAGATCAATGGAACAGAATAGAGAGCCTAGAAATAAACCCACAGTTATATGGTCAATTAATCTATGACAAAGGAGGCAAGAGTATGCAATAGGAAAAAGACAGTCTCTTCAATAAACGGTGCTGGGAAAATCAGACAGCTACATGGAAATGAATAAAACTGGACCACTTTCTTATACCATATGCAAAGATAAACTGAAAATGGATTAAAGACTTAAATGTGAGACTTGAAACCATAAAAATCCTAGCAGAGAGGATAGGCAAGTAATTTCTCTGCCCTTGGCCATAGCAACGTTTTTCTAGATATGTCTTCTGAGGCAAGGGAAACAAAAGCAAAAATTAACTATTGGGATTATAACAAAATGAAAAGCTTTTGCACAACAAAGGAAACCATCAGCCAAATGAAAGGGTAGCCTACCTTATGAGAGAAGTTATTTGCAAATGGCCAATTTAAAAAATGGATAGAAGATATCAACAGATTTTTTTTTTCAAAGAGGACATACAAATGGCCAAAAGATATGTAAAAAGATGCCTAATTAACATCACTGATCATCAGGGAAACGGAAATTAAAACCACAATGAGATACTACCTCACACCAGTCAGAATGGCTAAAATCAAAACCACAAGAAACAATATGTGTTGACAAGGATGTGGAGGAAAAGGAACCCTCATGCTCTCTCAGTGGGAATGCAAACCGGTGCAGCCCCTAGGGAGGTTCTTTAAAAAATTAAAATTAAAATTATCTTATGATCCAGTAATTCCACTACTGGGTCTTTACCCAAAGAAAATGATAACACTAATCCAAAAAGATACATGTACCCCTATATTTATTGTAGCATTATTTACAATAGCCAAGATATGGAAGCAGCCCAGGTGTCCGTCCATGGACGAATGGATAAAAAAATGTGGTATATATATATACAACAGAATGTCACTCAGCCATGAAGAATGAGATTATGCCATTTGCAACAAAATAGATGGACCTAGAGGGTATAATGCTAAGTGAAATAAGTCAGGGAAAGACAAATACCATAAAATTTCACTCATATGTGGAATTTAAGAAGCAAAACAAATGAACAAAGAAAAAAAAAGAGACAAATGAAAGAAATATATTCTTCAATATAGAGAACAAACTGGTGGTCATCAGAGGGGAGGTGGGTGGAGGGGATACGTGAAAGAGGTGAAGGGGATTAAGAGCACACTTACCTTGAAGAGCACTGAGTCATGTATAGAATTGTTGAATAATTATATTGTATACCTGAAACTAATGTTAACACTGTATGTTAGTTATATTTCAATAAAAAAAGAAAGAAAAAACTTGGTAAAAAAAAAACACAAATCCCTTAGACATTGAGGGAAAAACTAGAGAAACAGAAGAAAACTCTCATAACTTGAGAAAGTTTATCTGCTAGAAAACTACAATAAATATCACTTAATGAATGAAATGTAACAAACATTTCTTATTACTGTCAGGAAGAAAACATGAATGACTTCTATTCAACAATGCATTGGTGGTACATGTCAGAAAGGAACAGAAGTAAAAAAATAATAAAAATTTTTAAAAAGAAAGGAACAAAAGTAACTGTTTCTGGTTATTTGCCCACTCACACAAAAAACAAGAGGTTAGGGGCGCCTGGGTAACGCAGTCATTAAGCATCTGCCTTCGGCTCAGGGCGTGATCCTGGCATTCTGGGATCGAGTCCCACATCGGGCTCCTCCACTGGGAGCCTGCTTCTTATTACTCTCCCACTCCCCTGCTGTGTTCCCTCTCTCGCTGTCTCTCTGTCACATAAATAAATAAAAAATCTTAAAAAAAAAAAAGAGGTTAAAGATAAAAACTTAAAAGGTAACATGACACAAGCTCAACATATGAAAATTAATAGTTTTTATCATAGCAATAGATAATTAGACAATATAATCAAAATTGCATGGTATCTCTGCATAGAGAATGTCAACATGTTTTATTACATTTAATCCCAGAAACTTGGTACTTTTTGACCTATTATAAATGTATCTTTAAAAATCTTTAGTATTATAAAACATACAATATGTTTAGAAATATGCACTGAGTGAACTATCAAAAACATCGGGTAACCCAATGGTCAGGAATAAATACAGCGATGGGCAAAAACACACACGCACACAATCTAACCACATATTGAAAGACTAAACAGACCTATTTAGATTCAACACAATTCCACACAAAATCCAAGCAGGTTTTATGTGTGACGGGGGGAAGGATGTAATTTGACAATATAATTCTAAAATTTCTAAGGAAATTAAAAAGGCCAAAAATAATCGAAACACTTTTAAAATAGAAGGCTCAGAACTTACTTTTCCAGATCTTGAGACTTATTTTAAAGCTATATATAGAATTTATGACAGTGTGGCACTGATGCAAAGGGAAACACAAGACCAATGAAATAGAATATAGAGAACAAAACTCTTGGTTCATGACAAATAAATCACTGCAGAGCGGTGAAGGAAGGAAAGTCTTTTCAATAAATAATTCTGGGAAAACAGGATATCCATGGGGAGAAAAGTGAAATTGGAACCCTATATTACACCACACACACACACACACACACACACACACACACACACACCAGTCCTGGGAAATCACAGACTTAAATTAAGTATGAAAAGCAAAGCAATAAAGCTTCTCAAAGAGTACATCTCACACCATCTGTAGTGAAGAGCCACTTTTTAAAAAAAACATCTAAACTTTCAAGGATCCGTGCTTGGCCCTACTGTGCATGACTAGTACACAGCTTATGAAACCTGACTCATCACATGAGTTTGAAAACACTAGAACCCTCAAAGGATGAGTCTGCTAGTCACACACTTGCATGCCATGATAACATCCCATTCCCACAAGAGTTTCTGAATGCTTACTCTCAATTTCTATACTTATCGTGAACCACTAAAACAGTTTAGAACTGGCACAGGTTCTCAGAGTACAGTTTGATTGGCACAATAAACAGCTCTTGGACTGTTGAAGATAATACAAGAAAATATCTTAGCGACTTCAAGGTAGAATATATTTTCTTAGACTGAATTCTAAAGGCGCTAATTGTAAGGAAAAATACAGGTAAGTTTTAGCACATTAAAATCAGGAACTGCTTATCCAAAGATATCTTTAAGAGAGTGAAAAAACAAACTAAAAACTGTGAAAAAGACATTTGTAATACACTGAATAAAGGATTCTCTTTTCTCTGTGTCCAGACTGATAACTTAAAATCCAGATTTATAAGTCAGACAATGTGAAAAATAAAACACATGTCCCCCCCAAAACCATAACAAAGTAAAAAGATAAATTACAGAGAAAAAACACTTGCAATTTGCATCCTAAGCAATAAAGTAATATGCCTATTATATAGAGAGCTCTTAAAAATGGAAAAGAAAAAGGCCCAGAGAGAAAAATTAGCCCAAGTTGTGAGTAGGCAATTTAGTAGAAAATATGAAAATGGGCCTTAAACACAGAAAAAGAAATGCATATTTGAACAACACTGAGGGACCATTTCTTGTGTATCAAGTTAGCAAAAATCCCAGAGTGAAAACATACAATATTGATGAGGCTCTGGAGAAATGGACATTCTCAAACGTTCCCGTTAGGAATCCAAAATGGCACAGCCCCTGTGGAGAGAAATTTGATAATATTTAGTAAAATTATATACATATTTCCCTTTTGACCTTGCATTCTCAAAGACACCAGAGAAAATATGAAATGACTATGCACAAGATTATTCATTGGCACATTCACGTCATACAAACTCATTGCAACTTGTAATAGCAAGAGATTGGAAAACAAAGTAACACTACACCAATAAAGGACAAATGAAACAATTACGGTACATCTTCTCAAGAAAACACAATACAGCCATAAAAAAGAACGGGAGGGAGCCTAGAAACTGGGATGCTGTAGTTTCCAGAACATGTTAAAGGAGAAAAGCAAGTTCCGATATACAGAATGCCAACTCCCAGGTTAAATGGGGGGGGGAGGGTGTATTTCCTTATACTTGCAACAACGATTAAAAAAAAAAAACCCACTGGAATACAAATGAAAGATGAATAGAAAGCTATCTACAAAGGCATGTAAAATTCAGAGGAGAAGGGACATAGATAGAAATGAGACTTCTCTTATGCCTTTTTACAGCATTTTGGAACCACATACATGATTTACATGTTAAAATTTTAA
The DNA here is from genome assembly GCF_002007445.2 of Ailuropoda melanoleuca. Lineage (NCBI taxonomy): Eukaryota > Metazoa > Chordata > Mammalia > Carnivora > Ursidae > Ailuropoda > Ailuropoda melanoleuca. The sequence continues at coordinate 10,777,084 of NC_048225.1, read as the reverse complement.
ACCAAAAAGAAAACAGTAGTTCCTAAAAATGAAAAAAAAAATGAGCTAACTGTAAGTCAAATACTGAGCGTAATTACCTTGCTCCCAAAACCAAAGAACCCCATCAAAAAGGAGAATTACAGACCAAATCCCTGCTGACCATGGTTGCCAAAATTCTCACTAAGATACTAGCCGATAGGATCCAACAGTACATTAAAAGGATTATTCACCACGACCAAGTGGGATTTATTCCTGGGCTGCAAGAGCGGTTCAACATTCATAAATCAATCAATGTGATACACCACATTAATAAAAGAGAGGACAAGAACCATATGATCCTCTCAATAGATGCAGGAAAAGCATTTGACAAAATACAGCATCCATTTCATTCTATCTCAAACAATTAAGATTTTAACTTCAGGGGCGCCTGGGTGGCACAGCGGTTAAGCGTCTGCCTTCGGCTCAGGGCGTGATCCCGGCGTTGTGGGATCGAGCCCCACATCGGGCTCCTCTGCTATGAGCCTGCTTCTTCCTCTCCCACTCCCCCTGCTTGTGTTCCCTCTCTCGCTGGCTGTCTCTATCTCTGTCAAATAAATAAATAAAATCTTTAAAAAAAAAAAAAAAAAAAAGATTTTAACTTCAAAATATGCCACAAGGGGCGCCTGGGTGGCACAGTGGTTAAGCGTGTGCCTTCGGCTCAGGGCGTGATTCCGGCGTTCTGGGATCGAGCCCCACATCAGGCTCCTCCGCTATGAGCCTGCTTCTTCCTCTCCCACTCCCCCTGCTTGTGTTCCCTCTCTCACTGGCAGTCTCTGTCTCTGTCAAATAAATAAATAAAATCTTAAAAAAAAAATATGCCACAAGATCTTCAAAAAAAAAAACACGCAAAAATCCCATTTACAAAAACAATTACCTTTATATGCAGTAAAAACATACCTTTTTGTCAAGGTTTACTTTTTCAGTCCTCATCTAAGGCTGGTCACTGGCAGCATCGTCTTTAACGATAGGGGTTTTCTTCATTGTTTTACAGCCTAAGTGTATAAAACTCAGAGCGAGGGCTCCATTGCAATAGGGCTGAACACACGGAGCTAGTCCTAAGGTTTTCTGTACCTCTCACCAGACTTCGGAGAGGCAAGACTGATGTTGTGGAGCAGTTATTCTTGCCATTTGCTCCTGGTCTCGAAGCCTCAGTGATGTTGATTGCGGCACTTGGTAGAGAAGGGGTACCAGTGTGAAGATGACCACCAAATAGCTGGGAGTCACATTCCCCCTGCAGGCTTCTCACCACCTGTACGAATGCTGCAGCTCCATCACTGAACACCGGCAGAGCCCATGCGGCCTCTCAGAAGGTCCAAAGTTTTCAGGTACCTATAACACCTGTGAATTCCACCCCCAATATTCTTAAGGGTCACTCCTTAATCCACAATCTGTGCCTCCTCCTGGCACTTGTGTGGCTGTGACAAAGAAGAGGACTAGCAGAGACAAAGTTGCAGGAGCAGAGCCACCAGGGGTGCACCTGAGACCTTTGTCAGGACGTGATATTCAACATTTCCTAAGGGGCCCCGCATGCCATTTTGGTACAGACTCCTTTCCTGCCCAAGACTCCTTTTCCTTTACTTCCCACTCCCCAACCCCTGGTTTCTCTGTTCTCCTCCATCTCTCCAGAGCACAGAAGACACCCTCCACAGAGATGCACCCCAGAGCTATCCTTGGAATGGTACTATTCATCTCTAGTTCTTTAAATAGGGCCATGCACACCACAGCATCCAATCAATATTTGCCAAATAAATGATGTTGCATCTCTATACCTCCAGAACACGTTGTAAAGCAGAACATGAGTAGTAGTGCACACAGAAAGAGACACGGCCCAGTTTAAAAATCAAATTAATATAATCTTTTGTAAGATGAGAGGAAGAGAAACAAGATAAAACAGAGTAACCAGCACAATCATCCATGAAGAAGAAGGGTGATGGGCCAAAACTCTGTGTTTACAATTAGAGTCACTGTTGACACTTCTTTACACCTGCTGTTCACTGGGTGAGGGTGGAGTGATTTGGAGCAGACATTATAATGTAGGGAATGGAGAAATAATCTAAGCATGAGGAAGCCTGGGTCTCAAAAAAAATTCACATGCAGTCACTAATCACCTTGTTTTTGATTTCCCTTCTTTTTGATTATGCTAATGATACACACTGAGAACCTAAAAGATCTCAACAGAGAAGATACTGTAGCAATTGTAGGATGAACAAGGCTCCATTCTGAGTATCATTCATTCAATGCACACTGTTTTTACTCCACAACTATTACGTGGCAGACCTTAGCTGGGGATAAAACGTTAAAACTGTAGTCCCAGTCCTTAAGTAAGGGACTGTCTAGAGTGAATACCAGTAAGTATTAGGCTATTACAATACTGTGTGATACCTGCCACAAAAGGGTGCTGGGGCGGTGGGGGTGGGGGGTCACGTGCTCCAGGGTTGAGCGTTCAGAGAAAGCTTCCTGGAGGAAGAGATATCTAAATCTAAAATAAGACCAGAAGAGTAGGATTCAGGGATGCAAAAGAAGAGGTGTAAGGAGAGCAATCTAGAGGGAAAGCATTCCAGAAGGAACAGCATGAACAGAAGGGCTCACCTTTCGTGTGATTTAGTATGCAGTCTCTCTTGTTTGCTTTCTTGTTTTCAAATAAGATGATTCATAAAACATCACTGGTACTTATGTTAGGGCTAAATATATGGATCACTTTTACAATTGAAAGGATTCCACAAAGACTGAAAAAGAAAAAAAAGGTTTCATTTCTCCACTTATTCAACATAACCTCTCTCAGGATTCAATCTATCCTGGGTCAGACCAAGAAAAGAGCATTAAATTGCCTGGTGATGTATTGTGGGCTTTTTAAATTAGTAAAGACTTAATATTCCCTCAGTTTACCCATGATTTGGTAGCCTGGGAGACCAAAGTAAAGGAGATGAAAAAAACAGAATTAAACCAACTTTGCCTTAACTTGTGTCCACAACTAAATTTTAAATTACTCTTGAGTATGGAACTTGCCTTGAATGCCCTATACTACATACCTAGCACAAGACAGATTCTAAAATGTTTCTTAAACAAATAGATATGTTGTTCAATACATTTTAAAGAGATATCATGGTTTCTGAAATGCATAAGAGTTTCTGTAAATGTCAGTCTCTTCCCCTTGTAACCCAGCTGTGAGAGGATAACTATGGAATGGATAAGTCTCTTTCTAAACTATACATACAAAAGAGAGCTCAAGAGCTCCCTGAGCTGCCCCACAGGACAGCTCTGGTGGATATGACAAAAGCTAGGAGTTTCATTCTGCTCAGTTTCTGCACCAACCCCAAGGGTTGTATTCACATAAAGTAGGAACACCTATACCACCACCACCACCACACACACACCTATACCACCACCACCACCACACACACACACCCCTATACCACCACACACACACACACCTATACCACCACCACCACACACACACACACCCCTATACCACCACCACACACACACCTATACCACCACCACCACCACACACACACACCTATACCACCACCACCACACACACACACACCCCTATACCACCACACACACACACCTATTCCACCACCACCACACACACACCCCTATACCACCACACACACACACACACACACACACACACACACACGAAGGGCTGTATAATGGTTAGATCACAGGCTTGAGAGCCAGATGGCCTATATTTGAATCATCACCACTCCAGTATTATTAATTTTATGACATAGGCACATTACTTAACATCTTCCTGCTTCATTTCTAATTCATAAAATGAATATAATATAAGACCTACCTCAGAGTTGACAATTTTCCCATATTCGCTGAATAATTAGCAGCTGGCTGTCTTTATTTTCTCCCAGAAATCCTTCCACTGCCCTGAAAGACCTGAGATCTCACATTCAAACCAATTCAATCCTTGAGACTTCTCGTGATTTGTCTCTCTAAATAACAGTGACCTTTACACCTCATATATTTTGATAACCCACTTTGTTGGCCACATCTTGAACCTCCCAAGGTGTCATCTCCCAAATGACCCCTAGTTTTTGATGTAAAGTTCCATGATTCATTACTTGCGTATAACACCCAGTGCACCATGCAATACATGCCCTCCTTAATACCTATCACCAGCCTATAAAACACTTCAGAGTGTAGGGATAGAGGGTACATTCCTCAATTTCATAAAAACCATCTATGAAAAGCCTACAGCAAATATCATTCTCAATGGGGAAAAGCTGGAAGCCTTTCCCTTAAGATCAGAAACATGACAAGGATGCCCACTCTCGCCACTATTATTCAACATAGTACTAGAAGTCCTTGCAACAGCAATCAGAAGACAAAAAGGGATCAAAGGTATCCAAATCGGCAAAGAAGTCAAACTGTCTTCGCAGATGACATGATACTCTATATGGAAAACCCAAAAGAATCCACTCCCAAACTATTAGAAGTTATAGAGCAATTCAGTAATGTGGCGGGATACAAAATCAATGCTCAGAAATCAGTTGCATTTCTATACACGAACAATGAGATTGAATAAAGAGAAATTAGGGAATCCATCCCATTTATAATAGCACCAAAAATCATACATTATCTTGGAATTAACCACAGACGTAAAGGATCTATATTCTAGAAACTACAAATCACTCTTGAAAGACATTGAAAAAGACACAAAAAGATAGAAAAATATTCCATTTCCTCTCATCTTATGAGACCTCTGTTAGCCCCAATTTACTTTTCTTACCAACAAAGGTTCTGTGGTTAATTACTTGTGGTTTTCTCCCTTTAACCCTCAAATTCATGGAACACATATTTTTTTGTTTGAAGTCTGTTTCCTCAAAGGAAAGCATATATTAATTGTTAATTCTTAAGTCTCAGTTTCATCTTCCCAAAGCTTAAAGGAGTAAAATCAAAATTGTTTCACTAGATATCACATATTCCTGGGGGTTATAAGTTTATTTGTATTGTCATCTTACACTGCATATCAAATAAATCTCAAATTATTTACAGATTCCACTGTTTTTAAAAATCTATTAGAATGAACTCAGGGGATATAGTCTCTATGAGCCCTTCTTTTAAAACTGCAGAAGACGAGCTTCAGATAAATAAGAGATAAATGGTAACAACTCTTACAAACAAAATTATGACAATTACCAAATCCACATAACTATACTAGTAGCCAAAAACAAAACAAAACTATGGAGATTATGGCTGGAAAACAGAATGTAAACATTTTAAACTGAAACAACATAGAAGTATTGTAAATGACATTATACACATATATATTAAAATACTCATATACACACATATATTAAACATTTTGTATATACTTATACATACATAAAATGTATGTTTTAATAAATATGTTATATATGCAACATATACTATTTTATAAGCTACATTTATTAGATATAGTATTTATATGTTATATATAATAAATATAGTACATACTATATACTATAAATCTAGTATATACTATTATATAGTATAATATACTATATGATATATAGTATATTATATATAGTATATATAGTATATATAGTATATATACTATATAGTATGTTATACTATATCATATATATGATGTATATATCATATAGTATATATACACAATATATTAGACTATACACTATAGTCTATACATGTGCTACATACTATATATATACACATATATATATTATAGTCATATAATTTAGTATATATTATTTTTTTAAATATACATTTTTAAGTAAATAAGGGTAAACACAAAGGCAAATAATTTAATGAGCAAAAATACAGTACTGGAGAGGAAGAAACTGCAGCAAGGAAGTGTAAATAAATCATTTACCTATTTATGGTAAGAAATAGATCATTACCTAATTATATTAAGAAGTCAACATATTGCTGATGAAAGATAGATGAAATATTTTATATAAGTTTATTGTACTTATAAATTCATGTTATATAAAGATGATGACTAGAAAACACAAACCTTTCCATTTTTGAGAACATACACACACAAGTGCTTTTAAATTTCAACCCATGGGCACCTGGGTGGCTCAGTCAGTTAAGCATCTTCCTTCAGCTCAGGTCATTATCCCAGGATTGGGTTCCCTGCTCAGTGGGGAGTCTGGTTCTCTCTCTGCCCCTCCCTCCTACTCTGTTTTCTCTTGCTATGTATCTCTCTCAAATAAATAAATAAATAAATAAACAAACAAACAAAATCTTTTTAAAAAATAAACTTCAACCCAGTAATTCCATTTCCAGAATATGAGATTATTCATTTCAACACTACATTAGAATATTGGAAAACTGTATGTACACTAATAGGAGACTGGTTAAAGAACGATAGAACCATACAATGGAATACTGTGTATCCACCTTAATGGATAACAGCTCAATATGTACTGACATGAAAAGATATTCAAAATTCATCCTTGCATAAAAAGCAAAGCAGAGAATAATGCATGTAATATGCGATAATTTATGTAAAAAACAAATGTATGTAATGTGTGTATGCATCTGTGTACACATACAGGATCTAGAAAGATATTTATAAAATAGATGAGTGATTAACTTGGAAAGGGAAACTCTGGTGGGAGACAGGAATGAAAGAGGATTCTTATGCAAGGACGGTTCGATATTCACAAATCAATCCATGTGAAAAACTACGTTAACAAAATGACGGATAAAAACCATACAATCATCTCAATAGATACAGAAAAAGCATTTGACAAAATTCAACATCCAGTCATGAATAAAAACTCTCAACAAAGGGGGCATACAAGGGACATAATAAAAGCCATATATGACAAACCCATGCTAACATCACACTCAATGGTGATAAACTAAGAGCTTTTCCCCTAACACCAGGAAAAATACAAAGATGTCCACTCTCACCACTTTTATTCAATATAGTACTAGAAGGCCTAACATCTGCAATGAGGTAAGAAAAAGAAATAAAAGTCATCCAAATTGGAAAAAAAGAAGCTTAAATGTCACTTTTTATAAAGGACATGATACTGTGGAGGACCCTGAAGACTCCATCAAAAAACTATTAGAACTAATAAGTGAATTGAGTAAAGTTGCAGGATACAAAACTTCTGTACACTAATAACAAAGTAGCAGAAAGAGAAATTTAAAAAACAACTCCATTTATAATTGCACCAAAAAAGAATAAAATAACTAGACATAAACTTCACCAAAGAGGTGAAGACTTATACTCCGAAAACTATAGAACACTGATGAAAAAAACTGAAGAGGACACAAACAAATGAAAAGACATACTATGCTCAGGAATTGGAAGAATATTGTTAAAATGTCCACACTACCCAAAGCAATCTATAAATTCAATGTGAACCCTATCAAAATACCAATAGTAGTTTTCACAGTACAAGAATAAATAATCCTAAAATTTGTATGGAATCACAAAGAAACCTGAATAGCCAAAGCAATCTTTAGAAAGAAGAATGAAGCTGGAAATATCACAATCCCAGGTTTAAAGATCTACAACAAAGCTATAATAAGGAAAAAGAATATGGCACTGGCACAAAAATAGACACAGAGATCAATAAAACAGTATAGAAAGCCTAGAAATAAACCCATGCTTATATGGTCAAGTAATCTACAACAAAGGAGGCAAGAATAGAGGGAAAAGACAGTGTCTTCAATAAATGGGGTGGGAAAAGTGGATCACTATATATCATATTCAAAAAAATAAACTCAAAATAGTTTAAAGAGCTAAAAGTTAGACATGAAACCACAAAAATCCTAGAAGAAAACACAGGCAGTAATCTGATATCAGTCTTAGCAACATTTTTCTAGATATGTCTCCTTAGGCAAGGGCAACAAAAGCAAAAATAAACTATTGGTACTTCACCAAAATAAAAAGCTTTGCAAAGCAAAGGAGACTATTTACATAACAAAAAGGCAACCTATTGAATGGGAGAACATATTTGCAAATGACATACCTGATAAGAGATTAATATCCAAAATATACAGAGTTGGTACACAACTCAATACCCGCCCAAAACCCTCCAAGTAACCCAATTAAAAATGGGCAGGAGACATAAAACAGACATTTCTCCAAAGAAGACTTATAGATGGCCAACAGACATAAGCTCAACATCACTAATCATCAGGAAAATGCAAATCAAAACCACAATGAGATAACACTTCACACCTGTCAGAATGGCTAAAATCAAAAAGACAAGAATTAACAAATGTTGAAAAGGATGTAGAAAATAAAGAGCCTTCATGCTCTGTTGGTGGGAATGCAAGCTGGTGCAGCCACTGTGGCAAACAGTATGGAGGTACATCAAAAAATTAAAAATGGAATTACCATATAATCCAGTAATTCCACTACTGGGTATTTATGCGAAGGACACAAAAATGCTAATTCAAAAAGATATATACACCTCCATGCTTGCTGCAGCATTTACAACTGCCAAATTATGGAAGCAACCCAAGTGTCCACTGATAGATGAATGGATAAAGATGTGGGGGTGTGTATACACCTACACACACATATGTGCATACACATAAAATGGAATATTACTCAGGCATAATAAAGAATGAAACCTTGCCATTTATGACAACATGGATGGATCTAGAGGGTATAATTCCACGTGAAATAAGTCAGTCTGAAAAAAGGCAAATATCATGTGATCTCACTCTTATGTGGAATTTAAGAAACAAAACCAAAGAACAAAGAAAAAAAAGAGACAAACCAAAAAACAGACTCTTAACTATACATTACAAACTGATGGTTTTCAGAGGGAAGGTGGGTAAGGGGATGGGTGAAATTGGTGAAGGGGATTAAGAGTACACTTATCATGCTGAACAATGAGTATTGCATAGGATCACTGAATCACTGTACTGTACAACTGAGACTAATATAACACTGTATGTTAACTATACTAGAATTAAACTTTCTTAAAAAACAAAACAAACACAAAAATACACACACACAAAAATTAAAAATAACCAAAGCAGTGAAAGACCTATACTTTGAAAACTATAAAAACCATGATGGAACAAATTAAAAATGACAAAGAAATGGAAAGATATTCCATGCTCATGAATCAGAAAAACAAATATCACTAAAATGTCTATACTATCCAAAGCAATCTACATACTTAATGCAATCCTTATCAAAATATAAATAGCATTTTTCACAGAGCTAGAACAAACAATTCTAAAATTTGTATGGAACCACAAAAGATCCCAAATAGCCAAAGCAATCTTGAAAAAGAAAAGCAAAGCTGGAGGCATCACAATTCTGGACTTCAAGTTATATTACAAAACTGTAGCAATCGAAACAGTATGGTTTTGGCACAAAAATAGACACATAGATTAATGGAAGAGGATAGAAAGCCCAGAAATGAACCCACAAGTATATGGTCAATTAATCTTTGACAAAGCAGGAAAGAATATCCAATGGGAAAAGGACAGTCTCTTCAACACACGCTGTTGGGAAAACTGGACAGCAATATGCAAAAGAATGAAACTGGGTCACTTTCTTACACCATACACAAAATAAATTCAAAATGGATGAAAGACCTAAGTGTGAGACAGGAAACCATCAAAATCCTAGAGAACACAGGCAGTGACCTCTTTGACCTTGGTTGTAGCAGCTTCTTACTAGATATGTCTTCTGAAGCAAAAGAAATAAAAGCAAAAAAACTATTGGGATTTTATCAAGATGAAAAGCTTCTACACAACGAAGGAAATAATCAACAAAACTAAAAGGTAACCTATGGAATGGGAGAAGATATTTGCAAATGATGTATCTGATAAAGGGTTAGTACCCAAAATCGGTAAAGAACTTATAAAACACCCAAAAACCAAATAATGCAATTAAAAAATGAGAAGATATGAACAGACATTTTTCCAAAGAAGATATATAGAAGGTCAACATGAAAAGATGCTCAACGTCACTCACCATCAGGGAAATACAAATCAAAACCACAATCAGATACATCTCACACCAGTCAGAATGGCTAAAATCAACAACACAAGAAACAGCAGGTGTTGGCAAGGATGCAGAGAAAGGGAAGCCCTTATGTACCATTGGTGAGAATGCAAACTGGTACAGCCACTCTGGAAAACACTATGGAGTTTCCTCAAAAAGTTAAAAATAGAACTAACCTTTGATCCAGCAACTGCACTACTAGGTATTTACCCAAAGGATACAAAAATACTGATTCAAAGGATATATGCACCCCCAGTGTTTACAGCAGCATTATCTGCAACAGCTAAATTATGGAACAAGTCCAAATGTCTACCTCCTGATAAATGGATAAAGAAGATGTAGTGTGTGTGTGTGTGTGTGTGTGTGTGTGTGTGTATAAATGGAATATTACTCAGTCATAAAAAAGAATGAAATCTTGCCATTTGCAATGACATGGCTGGAGCTAGAGAGTATAATGCTAAGCAAAATAAGTCAGTCAGAAAGACATATACATACGATTTCACTCATGCAGAATTTAAGAAACAAAACAGGTGAGCGTGGGGGGTGGGGGAAGAGAAGCAAACCAGAAACGGACTCTTACCTATAGAGAACAAACTGAGGGTTGCTGGAGGGAGGTGGGCAGGGGGCTGGATTAGATGGGTGATGAGGATAAAGGAGGGCACTTGCTGGGATTAGCACTGGGTGATATGGAAGTGATGAATCACTGAATTCTACACCTGAAACTAATATGACACTGTGGATTAACTAACTGGAATTTACATAAAAAATTGAAAAAGGAAAAAAAAAAGGAGGTGTCTTTCACACTGCATTTCCTTTTGTAACTTTTGAACTTTGAACCATGTTTATGTGGTACCTATTCAAAAATTAGTGAATTTTTACAAGAGGAAAACTTCATATTTCTGGTTAAAAATGTTTATTTTTTACTATGGTTTTTCCTTCTATAGTTTCAGGACTTAAAAATAGTGAAAATTTTAATATTTACTTCTTTCATTTTATAGTTTTAACCATTTCTTAGTCAAAACAAAATTTCTTAGCATACATTTTTAAACTGAATACTTTTAAATGAGTTTTAGCATCTTATAGCATAGTGGCTTAAGTAAAAATGGAATAATTGATGCATATGTTTTACCTAAAGCTTTAGCACTTTAATTATGGCAATTCCTGGATTGGACATTTGGTGGTAATATATGAATAAAGACACAAATCCATCACGAAGGTTAACAGAGACAGGCTCAGCCATGTACACACAATATGTCACATTCTTTGCCATTGTAGTTTTGGGTGGATAAGAGATGCCTACCTTTCTGCATCACAGGAGTACCTTCATAACGTTCTCATACCATGAAGTGCCACTGGATGCAGCCAGTTTCATCAGCACAGACTGAGCTAAGAATAGAGGGAATCATGGAGAAACTAGACTAGCTGATCCCACCCAGACCTTTCACCCAGATGACGCCACCACCAGTGCCACACACAGCACAGCCACCATCCTCCACCCTCGAGACACATACTGCAGGGGGACATCAGTGAAACATACTGCTGGAGGTGAGGGACCACTTGGGTTGCAGGGAAGGAACAGGGCAGGAATTTCCCAAGGGCCAAAATGTCCTCAACAGCCCAGAAGGCAGGCACTTCAGGAAAGGTGAGACCAACCTTACAAGCTTCACTTTGCTCTGGGAGGTCCAGGTCTCTGTCTTCCCACCTCATCTACCCCAGCAAAGTGGTGTCAACTCTCTGGAGGGCAAGGAACCAAGGCTATGACAGAGTGATCTTCACAGGCCAGTTTGCCAATGGCGCCTCTAGGGTCCTCTCTGAATGTGACCTGATCCTAAACACAACCGTTCAACTGTGTCAGTACCTGGATGCTGGAGACCAAGAAGCATGAGGCCTCATCACATGCCCTGTGAGAGCCTGACCCACGTGACCACCAGTGACTTAGCCAAAAAGAGAAGAACATTTTAAGGTAAGCAAGCCTTCAAACCTGATGTGCAATTAGACAGGTAGCTTATTTTTCTGTATCAACTATCCCAATCATTTTCATTAACAGCAAGCTCTGGACCCTCATTGTCCAAATACCTATTGGTAATTAGCTTTGTTTTAGTATAGGCCACAATTCTATCAGCTGATCTTCTTCACACAGCTTCTTTTTTGGTCCTTCAGGACTAGAGATGAAGGACTCCCTGCTGTGTCAAGCCCCAGGGTACTGCACCATCGCTTGTTGGTTTCCTTAAATCCCACCCTTCATTAATCCACCTGGGTTACACCAAGTTTCAGTGTTTCATCTGTTTCCTGCTGGGCCTGTAACTGAGCCAGAGGAAACTCCATGTGCAAATTTACCAAAAGGGCATTCATAAGATTTTAAAAAGACAATGGACCTGGGGGTTAGTAGCCAAGGAGGAAAGTGATGGAAGGTAAGGCACAAAGGTGGCCAGGGCCAGCCATATCATGAAGAATCTTCTGCAGGAGTTTGGATTTTATATCAAGTAAAATGGAAAGCTATCAAAGTGTTCCATGCAGAGAAACACTTACTTTTATTAATATGTATTTTATTAAATTACTATATACACATTGTCCAAAAAATCAAACTAAGCTAACTATAGCATCCACTTTACCAATTTCTACCACACTCTCCCTTCCCCCAGATGCAACTGCTTTGAAATATTTTAATTGCCGTAAACACTATTTACCACCATACATTCTAAATGTTGTGCTTATGTAGCTTCATCAGCTACACAAATCTTGATCCTCTGAACAAATGAGGGATTTATTTTTCTGGGGGCAATGCAGGGCTGACACAGCATCTACCATGCCCCCGAGGACCCATCTGAAACCCCCTGTTCTGTCTCCTCAGCATGTGGCTTTCTCAGGCTTGTCACCTCACTAGCTCAAGAACGAAGCTCCACATTCATCAGCTCAACTGTGTTCCAGGCAAGGAGAAGAAGGGCAAAGGGCAAGGGGTACCGGCACATTCCAGTCGCATCTGCCACCCAATTTCTGGTCATATGTCACTGGCCAGGGTGATGTGAAATGACCACCCTTACCGACAAGAAAGGCAGGGAAATAATAACATTTCGCTAAGCATCCTGCCACCCTGTGTTCAATAAATAAGGGAGAGAGGAGAAAGGACACTGCATTGGTCACTAGCAGTATTAGAACAGTGCTATTTCTTGATTTTTCCATTTTGCATTCACTATCAATTTCTAGGGTTGGTAGTAAAAGCTTCAGTTCTCTTATATCACACTTGCACCCCGTTTGCCTTCACTACATTCTTCCAATATAGCTATAGTTGACCCTTGGACAACACAGGTCTGAACAGCACAGGTCCACTGATGTGTTGATTTTTTTTTTCAATAAATATATGGAAAATTATTTGGACATTTGTGACAGTTTGAAAAAACTTGCAGACAAACCACTTAGCCTAGAAATACAGAAAAAAATTAAGAAAAAGGTGTCATGAATTCATAAACCATATGTAGATACTAGTCTATTTTGTCATTTAGTGCCATAAAATATATACAAATTATTCAAAGCTAAAGTTTATCAGAACTTATAAACACAGACCTTACATACGTGGCATCCCTCGGTGAAAAAGAAATGTGAACAAAGATGCATTAGATCATAACTGTACAAAACTCCCTGTAGTACATATTACACTACTCTCGTAATCTCGTAGCCAGCTCCTACTGCTATTGCCGTAAGCTCAAGTGTTGTGAGTATCCATGTAAAGTGCCCTAGGTTGGTAAGCATCTCTGCGTGAATAGTTTCTCTCCCCAATAAGTTATGTATCATAGTAAAAAGTGATCTCTTGAGGTGCTCCCATTTTTTATTGTGTCTTGTGCAATGCCATAAACCTTGACTAACACCATGGGACTCACACAGAGGGCTGGAAGTGCTCCCAAAAAGTAGAGAACGGTCGTGACATTATAAGGAAAAGTTGAATTGTTTCATATGTGCTATAGACTGACGTCTGCAGCTGTGGTTGCCATCATTTCAAGATAAATGAAGCCAGCCTAAAGACCACTGTAAACAAATAAAAGGAAATTTGTGAAGCTGTCACTGCAGCTATGCCAGCAGGAGCAAAAACCTTACACATTTTTGCAAAATAGCTTTTTATGTCATAATGAAAATACAGCTTTTATGGGGGTACAAGGATTGCTATAAGAAGGCATAGCTATAGACTCTTAATGATTCAAGAAAAAATGAAGTTTTTATATGACAAAGCGAAAGGCAGGTGAAGGATCTAAAGCTGGGGAAGTTAATGCCAGCAAAGGCTAGTTTGATAATTTTAGAGAGAAGTTTGACTTTAAGAATGTCAAGCTAATAGGAGAAGCAGCTTCACCTGATGAAGAGGCAACAGATGGGTCTCCAGACACTATTAAGAAAATCACTGAGAAAGGATTTCTGTCTAAACAGGTTTTTAATGCAGATGAAAGTGTTCTATTTTGGGGGGGAAATGCCATAAAGGACATTTATGAGTAAGTGAGCATAAGGGTTTAACATAGAAAGGGATAGGTTAACTCTACTATTCTGTACAAATGCAGTTGAGCTTGTGATCAGGACTGCCCTTATCTATAAAGCCGCTAGCCTGTAACCCTTGAAGGGAAAAGATAAACACTAGTTGCCAGTCTTTTGGTTGTATGTAAGAAGGCCTGGACAGTGAGGACTCTTCTGGATTGTTTCTATTGATGCTTTGTCTCTGAAGTCAGAAAGCAACTTGCCAGTGAGAGACTGCCTTTTAAAGTTCTTTTGATATTGGGCAATGTTTTTGGCTATGCAGAACCCTTCGAGTTCAATATCAAAAGTATCAAAGTGGTCTACCTTCCCCCAAATACAACGTCTCTAATTCAGTCTCTAGATCAGGGAGTGAAAAGGACCTTTAAAGCTTATTACACATGGTACTATATGGAAAAGATTATCAACACTATGAAAGAAACCCTGAAAATTATAACATCTTGCAAGTCTGGAAGGATTTCACCATTGAAAATGCCATTGTTTTTAGAGAAAAGGTCCTGAAAGCCAACAAACTCAAAACAATACATTTCTGATGGAGAAAACTGTGTCCAGATATTTTGCATGACTTCACAGGATTTAAGACATAACTACTCAAGGAAATAATGAAAGAGATTGTGAATATAACAAAAAAAAAAAAAAAGATGGGGGGTAAACGGTTTCAAGATAATGGATGTTGGAGAAATTCAAGACCTGATAGACACCTTACCAGAGGAATTAACAGAAGAGGAAATGATGGCGACGTGCACTTCTGAACCAGTGCCAGGCGATGAGGAACAAGGCGTAGAACAGCAGTGCCAGAAGACAAATTGGTATTAGACCATCAATCAGGATTGCTTTTGACCTCATTCATGATGAGACCCATCTACGATCTGGGCACTGAAACTAAAGCAAATGGTGGAAGAAGAATTGGTACTGAGAGAAACACTTCTGGAGAAATAAAAAAGCAAAAAAAAACACAAATTATTGTTTTTCCATGAAGTGTTCCCGTATTTCCTTCCACTTCCTCCACCTGTTCTGCCTCTGCTACCCAAGACAGCAAGACCAACCATTCCTCTTCCTCCTCAGCCTATTCAATTTAAAAATGATGAAAACCTTTATGATAATCTACTCCCACTTAATGAATCGCGTCATATAGTTAATAAACTTATCTGTTGCATGTGAGTGCCTTTGCATGAAAATCTAATAACTGAACAGCAAAAACTGTAGATGTTTTTGTGTCATCCGTAGTCATCACTGCCTACTTATTCATCATGAAGAACGTCATGTGTAAGACTTGCATGGAAATGGATAGCTTATCCTTACATAGGCATCAGGTGACTGATATTTAATATAAAATTACTAATGTGTTAGTTTTCCATTTTATAACTTTGCTTCCAAAGAATTACATCACAGTACAGTTTGCTTCTCTCTCATAATTAGAGAAATTGTGTTTCAGCCTATCATCACAGGTAAGTGGGGTTTTTTAATGTAACAATGTTTCCAGTACAGTATTATGGCTATGACTATGCTGTAACATTTTTATAACTATTCATTAGTGGATAGGCTAGGCTACAGTGAAGTAATTGTATCAAATTACACGAGGCTACCATAAAGCAATCATATTGCTTCCTCTTCATTATCAGTGCATGAATCATTACACAAAATCATTACAATAATTACAAGAAATTCATAGTTTCTTTTTCACATTATCTTTTCTTTTTTGATGTCTAGTGTTAGTAATAAATTCAGATCTGCAGTGTTTTGTATCATACAAGATGATTTTGATGTTGGCACCGAGTTCATCTTGCAAACAGACAAAATAAGCTTATATTATCAATGCAGGACAGTATTGTAAATGTATTTTCTCCTTATAATTTTCTTAAAAGCATTTTTCTCGGGGCGCCTGGGTGGCACAGCGGTTAAGCGTCTGCCTTCGGCTCAGGGCGTGATCCCGGCGTTGTGGGATCGAGCCCCACATCAGGCTCCTNCTCCGCTATGAGCCTGCTTCTTCCTCTCCCACTCCCCCCTGCTTGTGTTCCCTCTCTCGCTGGCTGTCTCTATCTCTGTCGAATAAATAAATAAAATCTTTAAAAAAAAAAAACATTTTTCTCTACCTCCCTTTATTGTAAAATACTAACATATATAACATACAAAATGTGTTAATCGACCATTTATACCACCAGGAAAGCTTCTAGTCCACAGTACATTATTAGTAGTTAAGCTTTGGAGGAGTCAAAAGTTTTATGCAGATTTTTCACTGTGCAGATAGGTGGTACCCTAACCCCTGTGCTGTTTAAGGGTCAATTGTACGTACAAGAGCTTTTTAGTTAAATTAGTAATGTATACATTGCAAATTCAATTTGCTATCTGTTGGGCCACATAGCATACCTCCCCCCACCATCACAAATTTTTGGTTTTATTAAAATTTTATTTGCTTCATTTTCTATGTATTTATCTTTAATTTGACCACATCCTCCATCATATCTGTGAAAATTCTTCCATTTTTATTTTCTAAAACATCACTGACGTCAGTGTTTCAAGTCTATCTTTATCCAGAATTCTTCCCCAGAGCATCCATCTATTCCAGTCAGAGATGGCTACTTTCTACCTGCTAGACAGGGTACCAACCTGGCAAACCCACCCCCTCCCACTTTCCCGTGTAGCGCCTCCTGTCTCCTGAGTTTACTCCTCATTTTGATCATGCATATCTTCCCAAAACTTTACAAGGGAAAAATTTTAATTTTTACTTCTTACCTATCCAGAAGTATTTTTATTCTACCATGGCACTTGTTGGATAGTTTGGCTGAGTCTAGAATTCTGGGTTGATAATGGTTTTCCTTCAAAATTTTAAAGTCCATTATTCTTCAGTTTTCTGTAACTATAGAGAAGTTCAGTACTGTTATGGTTTATAAAAGCTATGTTATCTGTTTTCCTCATCTTGTCATCTCTTCAAATCATCTCTTTAGACTGGTGTTAATGATTGTATGATTTGAGGTGAGTAGGAATAAAGACTTTTTCACTTATTGGCTGGACACACCACAGATCCTTTCAAACTAGAGGCTAGTGTTCTTAATTTCAGGAATACTGTATTATTATTTCTTTGATAATTGTCCCCTGTCATTTTCTCTATTCTTTCCTTCTATAATAGCCCAATATTACATCTCCTGGGTTTATCTTCCAAATTTCCTAATTTTTCCATTTTCTACATTTTTACTATATTTTCTGCAAGATTTTCTTGATATTATCTTTTGGCACTTACATTTTTTTTTTTTAGTCACCATTTTGGTTTCACTTTAGAGCACCTCCCTGTTCTCTGAATATACTTTTTTTTAAAAAAGATTTTGTTTATTTATCTGTCAGGGAGAGAGAGAGCACAAACAGAGGGAGTGGCAGGCAGAGGGAGAAGCAGGCTCCCCACTGAGCAAGGAGTCCAACTTGGGACTCGATCCCAAGACCCTGGGATCATGACCTGAGCTGAAGGAAGACACTTAACTGATTGAGCCACCCAGGCGTTCCTGAATATACTTTTTTAACAGCATCCCATTGTTTCCTACATACAATATTTTCTTACACTACGAGGATATTCAGATTATGTGGTTGTTGGACTTTATTCTTTGCATTCTTTTTTTTTCCTGTGTGATTACTGGTCTCTCTTTCATGTAAGAGGTGTTCATTAAATGCCTGACATCCTCTAGATGTCTGCTCATATCTGTTCTTTCTGTAGTTGAAAATCGATTTAAGATGTTCTACATGTATGGATGGGGCTGCTCAACAGGGTAATCTGTGTAGTGATAAGATGGTAAAGAGGACTATTCACTGGAATGCGCACATGCGTGTACACACACACATACACACACACACACCAGTATCTGGAAAGTTTTCTCTTGAGTTATTCAATTTCTCAAGAGAAAAATATCCTCTAATTTCTGAGGAGTACCATTTCTTTTTTTTTTTTTTTTTCAGATTTTTATTTCAATTCTAGTTAGCTAACATACAGGTTTCAGGAGAATTCAATGATTATCACTTACATACAACACCCAGTGCTCATCACAACAAGTGCCCTGAGGAGTCCCATTTCTGGCAAAAACCCTATGTATGATTTTTCAGGCCCACCATAGGTAATTACAAAGGCTTTATCTGACATGTCTCATGGGGAAAGCTGCCCTCCCCATACCAGACTTAATATATAGCCAGTGTACTGCAGTTTCTGAAGGAAGTTGTAGTCAAGGACTAAGGCCTCCTGACCAGCCATGCTCTTATGTATATCTGCACTTAGAAGGGTACCTGACAGATAGTGGCACCCAATACTATTAGTTGAATAAATGACATATCTACAAAATGCCAGGCACTGTGCTAGGCACTGAGGATACAATGGTGTGCCAGCACCTGGTCTCATGTTGCCTATATGCTAGAAGAGGAATATGAGGTTAACAGAGGGATCCTAAACTCATTTGGGTATGCAATGGAAGAAGGGCAGTCATGGAAGTCTTCCTTGAGAAAGCAGTATTTGAGTTGAGATATAAAAGCAGGCCAGATGGTAGTGATGGGGCTGTGGCAGAGAGAAATAAATACGTGTAAAAATCCATGAGGAAGGAAAAAGCATGGTGTGCTATATCACAGTGCCAAATTATGGGAGAGAGGATGTGAAATGGAGCTGGAGAGGCAGGCAGCGGGGAGATCAAGGCTATATCAAAGATTTTGGACTACTGGAAGGACATAGTAGATCACAGGAGGGCTTGGGTAGGAAGAAAATAGCTTTCCATAAAAAGAGCAAACTAGAATTTTCGGAAGATGGCTGAGTAGGAGGATTCTGATCTCACATCATCCCACAGACACACCTAAATAACAGCTACATTTAAGCGAGTAACTGAAAATGCCCTGAAGACTGGCAGAACAGACTTCCACATGTCATTGTAGAGAGAAAGCCACATAAAAAGGGTAAGAGGGGTAGAGAGGCAGCTGGGAACCAAACCCTGGCACAAGTAACCACAAACAGGAGGGGTGTCACAAGCACGGAGAAGAGGATCGTACTCCAAACTGGGAAACCAAATCTCCCTAACATCTGACTTTGAAAACAAGTGAAGCTTAACTCCAGAACATTTAAAAGTCAGGGAGCTTAACCTTGGGAGACCTGGAGAGTGATAGGAAACGGATTACCCACCCATAAAAAGACAGCATACCAAAGAACTCATCCCAAGACACAGCACAGAAGCAGCAGTTTGAAATGGACCTGGGGTGTACATGAAGACTTACTGATGCACCTTAGAACGGGTACAAGAGGGACAGGGATCTGCAGGACATTATTCCAGAAACAAAAGTGCTGGCAAACACAATTTCTCTTCCCCTCCCCCAGCCTCCATAGCCAGAGGATCCTGGGAGCCTTTTCTACCACTCTCCATCTACCTTGCTAGCGTCATAAGGCCCCACCACAGTGCTTCCATGTGCAACCACTGCATCCAACCCACCTGCCCTGGCACACATCCCTCCAAAGAGGCTCCTGCTCCCCCACTCACAGCAGACAACCCTGGACTGGTGCCACCCCAAACTGACTCTTTCCCTGGGTGAAAGGTGAGGAGATAACCCCACAGGCTGGTGTGCCTGCAGTTCCTTCAGCAGTGCCTGTTAGTTGGCTGCAAGAACAGCAGCTGTGAAAGGGCTAAATGGAGATAGCCAGGGTGAGTGCTGGCCCCACCCACCAGTGAACTCCCTGCAGCTGCAACTGGGCCTCTCCACGGCACAGGGAGCAAACCCTGCCTCAAAATGGGACAAAATGGGACCCTGTAGCCAGCTAGACTGAAGGAAACTGCAGCTCGGCGACAACAGGAGGGTGCATGCAGCCCACACAGGGAACACCCCTGGAGAACCCAGTTCTGGTGACCAGGGGGGACTGCACTATAGGACACCACAGGACCTCCTCCATAGAAAACCATTACTTTCGGGGCACCTGGGTGGCACAGTGGTTAAGCATCTGCCTTCGGCTCAGGGCGTGATCCTGGCGTTATGGGATTGAGCCCACATCAGGCTCCTCTGCTATGAGCCTGCTTCTTCCTCTCCCCCTCCCCCTGCTTGTGTTCCCTCTCTCGCTGGCTGTCTCTAACTCTGTCAAATAAATAAAATCTTTAAAAAAAAAAAAAAAAGAAAACCATTACTTTCAAGACCAGGAGATACAACCGACCTACCTAATACATAGAAAGAAAGAGGGTTAGATGTGGGAGCCGGAGGAATATGTCCCAAACGGAAGCACAAGAAAAAAAAAAAATCACAGTAAAAGAGTTGAGTGAAATGGAGATAGGCAATATGCCTGATAAAGAATTCAAAAAAACGGTCAAAAAAATACTCAATGAACTTCATAAACTCAGTGAGAACTTCAAAAAACAGATAAGAAACATTCAAAAGAACTGGTCAGAGCTAAAGAATGCAATAACTGAAATGAAAAATACACTGGAGGGAATCAATAGCAGATTAGAGAATGCAAAAGAATGGATAGGGAATCTGGAATACATGGAAACCAACTAAGCTGAATAGCAAAAAGAAAAAAGAAAGATGAGAAATGAGAGTGAGTTAGGGGTGCCTGTGTGGCTCAGTTGGTTAAGCATCCAACTCTTGATTTTGGCTCAGGTCATGATCTCAGGGTCATGAGATCAAGCCCCACATTGGGCTCCATACTCAGTGTGGAGCCAGCTTAAGATTCTCTCTCCCTCTCTTCCTCTGCCCCTCCCCCGACTCGTGCACACTCTCTCTCTCTCTAAAAATAAAATAAAAATAAAAAAGAAATGAGAGTAAGTTAAGGGAAACGTGTGACATCAAGTATAGTAACATTTGCGTTACAGGGATCCCAAAGAGAAAATAAAGAGGCAGACAATTTATTTGAAGAAATAATGGCTGAAAACTTCCCAAATCTGGGGGAAGGAAACAGATATCCAGGCCCAGGAAGCACAGAGAGCCCCTAACATGATGAACCCAAGGATGTCCATACCAAGACACATAATAACTGAAATGGAAAAAAGTAATCATAAAGAGAGAGAATTTTAAAAGCAGCAAAACAAAATGGTTACATGGAAGGAAAAGCCCATAGGCTATCAGATGATTTTTTTTTTTGTAGGCTAGAAGAGAATAGCATGATATATTCCAAGTAGCATGATGTATTCAAAGGAAGTGCTGGAAGAAAAAAAATACGACCAAGACTATTCTACCTGGCAAAATCATCATTCAGGATTGAAGGAGAGATAAAGAGTTTCCCAGACAAAGGAGCTCATCACCACTAAAGCAGCCTTCCAAAGAAATGTTAAAAGGAATTTTTCAAGTGGAGAAAAAGGTCATAGCTAGGAGAAAATTATGAAAGAATAAATTTCATAGATAAAGGCAAGCACATAGTAAAGATAGCATCTTAACCACTTATAAAGCCAGTATGGAGGTTAAAAAACAAAATTAGTAATATCAATTATATCTACAAAAATTAGTCAAAGGATACACAAATTTTTTAAAAATATAATATCATATACATAAAACATAGAAGGGGAAATAAAAATTTAGTGTTTTAAGAATGTATTTGAACTTAAACAACCATCAATTTAATATACACTGCAATACACATAGGCTGTTATATATGAACCCAATGATAAATATAGATTTTTTAAAAACCTATAATAAATACACAAAAAAATAAAGACAAAGGAACCCAAGCATAACACTAAAGAAAGCAATCAAGGCACAAAGAAAGAGCAAGAAAAGAAAAAAGGAATAGAAAACTACAAAAACAATTGGAAAACAATTAAATAGCAATAAGTACATACCTATCAATAATTTCTTTATACACAAATGGACTAAATGCTCCAATCTAAAGAAATAAGCCGAATGAATGGATTAAAAAACAAGACCAATCCATATGCTGCCTATAAGAGACTCACTTCAGATCTAATGACACATACACAACGCAAGTGAAGGGATGGAAAATACATTCCATGCAAATGGAAGCAAAAAAGGGGAGAGAGGAACAATATTTATATCACAGAAAATAGATTATTTATTTATTTATAGGGAGTGAGCACAAGAGTAAGACAGAGGGAGAAGGAGAGAGAGAAACTTAAGCGGGCTCAGTGTAGAGACCCACATGCGGCTTGATCTCACGATCCTGAGATCATGACCTGAGCTGAAATCAGGAGTCAGACGCTTAACTGACTGAGCCACGCAGGTGCCCCAGACAAAATGGACTTTAAATCAAAGACTGTAATTAGAGAAAAAGCATACTACGTAATGATAAATGGATCAATTATAAAAAGAGGATATAACTATTATAAATAACTATGCACCTAACAAAACAGCATATAAATATGTAAATATTAACAGACATAAAGAGAAAAACTGACAATAATACAACAGTAGTGGGGAACTTTAACACCCCATATATATCAATGGATAGATCATCCAGACAGAAAATCAACAAGGAAACAGTGGCTTTGAACAACACATTAGACCAGATGAAGTTAACAGATATATACAGAACATTCCATCAAAAACAGCAAAATACACATTCTTTTCCAGTGCACATGGAACCTTATCCAGGTTAAATCACATGTTAGTTCACAAAAAGTCTCAATAAATGTAAGGTTCAAATCACATCAATAATATGTTTTAATCACAACAGTATGAAACTAGAAATCAGTTACAAGGAAAATACTGGAAAAAACACAAACCTGTGACAGCTACACAACATGCTATTAAACAATAAATGGTCCACCAAAAAATCAAAGATGAAATTAAAAAATACAAGGAGGCAAGTTAAAATTAAATACAATGATCCAAAATCTTAGGCACACAGCAAAAACAGTTCTGAGAGGGAAGTTTATAGCAATACAGACCTATATCAAGAAACAAGAAAAATCTCAAATAAGCAATCTAACTTTGCACCTAATGGAACTAGAAAAAGAAGAACAAAACCCAAAGTTAGTAGAAGGAAGAAAATAATAAAGATTAGAGCAGAAATAAATTTTTAAAATATATTAAACCAAGAGCTGATTACTTGAAAAGAGATATAAAATTGATGGTTCTTTTTTTTTTTTTTTAAAGATTTTATTTATTTATTCGACAGAGATAGAGACAGCCAGCGAGAGAGAGGGAACACAAGCAGGGGGAGTGGGAGAGGAAGAAGCAGGCTCATCGCGGAAGAGCCTGACGTGGGGCTCGATCCCATAACACCGGGATCACGCCCTGAGCCGAAGGCAGACGCTTAACCGCTGTGCCACCCAGGCGCCCCTGATGGTTCTTTAGCTGGATTCATCAACAAAAGAAGAGATGACTCAAATAAAATCAGAAAGGAAGGAGGAGAAATAATAACTGACACCACAGAAATACAAATAATTATATGAGACTTCAGTGAAAAATTATATGGCAGCAAACTGGATAACCTAGAAGAAATGGATAAATTCCTAGAAACATATAATCCTCCAAACCTGAATCAGGAAGAGAGAAAAAATCTAAACATACCAATTACTAGTAACAAAATGGAATCAATAGTCAAAAAATTTCCAACAAAGAGAAGGGCAGGTCAAGATGGACTTATAGGTGAATTCTACCAAACATTTAAAAAAGAGTTAATACCTATTCTCAAACTATTTCAAAAATATGGAAGAGGAAGGAAAACTTCCAACTTCATTTGATGAGGCCAGTATTACTCTGATATCAAAACCAGACAAAGACAGTACAAAATAAAACAACAAAACTAAAGGCCAATGTTCCTGATGAACATCGATGCAAAAATACTCAACAAAATATTAGCAAATCAAATTCAACAATACATTTAAAAAATTATCCACCATGGGGGTGGCTCAGTGGCCCAAATGGTTAAACATCCGACTTTTGGTTTTGGCTCAGGTCATGACCTCACAGTCCTGACCCCATATTCAGTGGGGAGTCTGCTTCAGATTCTCTCTCCATCTCCTGTATCCCTCTCCCCACTCAATTGCTCACTCTCTCTCAAATAAATAAATAAGCAAAAAAATTTTTAAAGACTTATTTAATTGATATAGACAAAGTGTACATATGGGTGCATGTGGTGCGGAGGAGCAGGGGGGGACAGAAGGAGAATCTTTCAAGCAGACTTCATACTGACTGTGGAGCATGACATGAGGCTCAATCCCAAGACTCTGAGATCATGACCTGAGCTGAAACCAAGAGTCTGCCACCCAGGCACCCCAATAAATAAAATCTTTCAAAAAATTATCCACCATGAGCAAGTTGGATTTATTCCAGGCATGCAAGGGTGGTTAAATATTTGCAAATCAATCAATGTGATATATCATCTCAACAAGAGGAAAGATAAAAAACCACAGGAACATTCCAACAGATGCAGAAAAAGCATTTGACAAAATACAACATCCATTCATAATAAAAAATCTCAACAATGTAGGTTTAGAGGAAGCGTAACATCATAAAGGACATGTATGACAAACCCACACCTAACATCATGATCAGTGGTGAAAATCTGAAGAGTATCCTCTAAGATCAGGAACAACACAAGAATGCCCACTATCACCACTTTCATTCAACATAGTACTGTAAGTCCTAGCCACAGCATGAGGCAAGAAAAAGAAAAGGCATTCAAAATGGAAAGAAGCAAAACTGTCACTATTTCTAGATGACATAATATATACAAAAAACCCTAAAAACTCCACCAAAAAACTATTAAAATAAATAAATTCAGTACAGTTACAGGATACAAAATCAATATACAGAAATCCACTACATTTCTATACACTAATAACTAAGTAGCAAAAAGAGAAATTAAGAAAATAATCTATTTACAATTACACACGCACAAAAATTAAAATCTGAGGAATAAATTTAACCAGGGAGCTTTAAAAGACCTATACTCTGAAAATACAAGACATTGATGAAAGAAATAGAAGATGACACAAATGGAAAAATATACCATGGTCACAGATTAGAACAATTAATATCACCAAAATATCCATACTAACCCAAAGCAATCTACAAATTCAATGGAATTCCTATTAAAATACCAATAATATTTTTCACAGAAAATAAATAATCCTAAAATTTGTATTGGAACCATAAAAGGCCTTGAATAGCCAAAGAAGTCTTAAGAAAGAAGAACAAAGCTGAAGATATTACAATCCCAATTTCAAGATATACTACAGATCTGTTGAAATAAAAACAGTATAGTTGGCACAAAAATAGACACACAGAACAACAGAACAGAGAGTCCAGAAATAAACACACAATTATATGGTCAATTAATTTATGACAAAGGAGGCAAGAATATACAGTGGAGAAAAGATAATCTTTTTAATAAATGGTGTGGGTAAACTGGACAGCTACGTGGAAAAGAATAAAAGTGAGCCACCTTCTTACACCATACACAAAAATACACTCAAAATGAACTAAGGACCTAAATGTAAGGCCTGAAAGCTTAAAAGCATAAAACAAAACATATGCAGTAATGTCTTCGATATCAGTCTTAGCAACATATTTATGGATATGTCTCCTCATGTAAGGGAAACAAAAGCAAAAATAAACTACTGGGACCACAAAAATAAAAAGCTTTCTCACAGGAAAGGAAATCTTCAACAAAACAAAAAGGCAAACTACCAGAGAGAAGATATTTACAAATAATATATCCAATAATGTGTTAACATCCAAAATATATAAAGAACTTATACAACTCAACACTAAAATAAAATCCAATTAAAACATGAAGAGAGCATGTGAATAGACATTTATCCAAAGAAGATATACAGATGGTCAGTAGACACATGAAAACATGCTTAACATCGCTAATTATCAGGGAAATGCAAATCAAAACCACAATGAGATAGCACTTCCCACAACTGAGAATGGCTAGCATCAAATAGACAAGAAATAAAAATGTTGGAGAAGATGTAGAAAAAAGAGAACTCTCAAGCACTGTCGGTGGGACTGTAAACTGGTGCAACTACTGTAGAAAACAACACGGAGATTCCTTGAAAAATTAAAAATACAAATACCATATGATCCAGCAATTCCACTATGGGATATTTAGCCAAAGGAAATGAAAACACTAATTTGCGAAGATATATTTTCACACTTATGCTTCTTGCAGCATTATTTGCAACAGTTAAGATATGGAAGCAACCCAAGTGTCCATCAACAGATAAATGGATAAAGAAGACGTGGTGTATGTATATAGTGGAATGTTACTCAGCCATAAAAAACAATGAAATCTTGCCATTTGTGAAAACATGGATGGACCTACAGGGTATTATGTTAAGCAAAATAAGTCAGACAGATAAAGACAAATACCATACAATTTCACTTATATGTGGAATCTAAAAGACGAATGAACAAATGAAATAATTTTTTTTTAGTTTAACATTTTTAAATATCAATTAAACATAGTGTAATATTAGTTTCAGGTGTAGAATTTAGTGATTCATCGCTTATATACAACACCCAATGCTCACCACAACAAGTGTCCTCCTTAATAAAACAAATTTTTAAACACAGAGAACAAATTACTGGTTGCTAGAGAGAGGTGATGGGGAGGGGGATGGGTGGAATATATAAAGCGGATTAAGAGATACAAACTTTTGCTTATATAAGTCACAAGGATGAAAAGTACAGCATAGGAAATATAGTCAATAATATCATAATAATATATGCTGACAGATGGTAATTAAACTTGTGGTGAACATTTCATAATTGTAAAATCACTATGTTGTACACCTGAAACTAATAATATTATGTGTCATCTATACTTTAATAGAAAAAGGTATTTATCAGGAAAAATATAATGAACTTGGTTAATGGACAGTCAATAAGTTAGATCAATTAAGAACATACTCCTAACTCTCACATGTATGATCAAATGATCTTTCACAAATGTGCCAAGACTATTTAATGGGAAAAGATAAGTCTTTTCAACAAATGGTGTTGAAAAAAACAGATATCCATATGCAAAAACAATGAAGTTTGATCCTTACACCTTCCTTATACCACAGAAAAAAAAATAACTCAAAATGCATCAAAGTCCTAAACATAAGACCTAAAGTTATGAAACTCTTAGAAGAAAACAGAGCAAGCCTTATAATATTGAATTTGGTGATGATTTCTTGGATATGACACTAAAAACATAGGCAACAAAAGCAAAAGTAGATAAATTTTGACTACATCAAATTTTAAAACTTCTGTGCACTAAAGACACAATCAACAGGATGAAAAGGCAGCTTATGGAATGGTAGAAAATAATTACAAATCATACATGTGATAAGGAGCCAATATCCAGAATACCTAAGGAACTCCTTTAAATCAACAATAACAAAAATCCAAATAATCTGATTTTAACATGGGCAAGGGACTTGAAAAGACATTTCTCCAAAGAAGATATAAGCATCTCGATAAGTATAAAAAAGATGCTCAATATCATTAGTCATTAGAGAAATGTAAATCCAAACCACAATGAGATATCATCTCACACCCATTAGGATGGTTTTTTTTATTATTATTATGCTATGTCAGTCACCATATAGCACATCATTAGTTTTTGATGTAGTGTTCCATGATTCATTGTTTGCATATAACACCCAGTGCTCCATGCAATACGTGCCCTCCTTAATAACCACCACCGGGCTAACCCATCCCCCCAGCCCCCTCCCCTCTGAAACCTTCGGTTTGTTTCCCGTAGTCCATAGCCTCTCATGGTTCGTCTCCCTCTCTGATTTCCTCCTTTTCATTTTTCCCTTCCTTCTCCTTATGTCCTCCATGCTATTCCTTATGTTCCACATATAAGTGAAACCATATGATAATTTTCTTTCTCTCCTTGACTTATTTCACTTAGCATAATTCTCTCCAGTTCCATCCATGTAAAAAAACAGAGGGGTACCTGGGTAGCTCACTCGGTTAAGCATCTAACTCTTGGTTTCGGCTCAGGTCATGATCTCATAGGTTGTAAGATCGAGCCCCACGTCTGGTTCCATGCTCAGTGCACAGTCTGCTTAAGGTTCTCTTAAGGTTCTTTCTCTCTCTCTCTCTCTGACCCCCCCATCAATGGTGTGCATTCTCTCTCTAAAATAAAGAAATAATCTTAAAAAAAAAAAAAGCAAAATAACAAGTGCTCACAAGGATGTGGGGAAATTAGAACCCTTGTGTACTACTGGTGAAAATGTATAATAGTGTATCCATTACAGAAGAAAGTATGGCAGTTCCTCAAAAAAATAAAAACAGAATTACCATATGACCTAGTAATACCTCTTCTAGGTATAAATCCAAAAGCATTAATAGCAAGGTCTCAAAGAGATATCTGCATACCCACAGTCATAAAACCATATTCACAATAGCCAAGAGATGAAAGCAATTCAAATGTCAATTGACAGACAAATGGATAAACAAACGTGATATATACATGGAATGTTAGTCTTAAAAAGGAAAGAAATTCTGACACATGCTATAACATGGTTGAAACTTCAGGACATTATGCTAAGTAAAAAAAGCTCATCATAAAAAGGCAAATGCTTTATGATTTCATTTATATGACGTATCTAGAGTAGTCAAACTCATCTAAGCAGAAAGTGGAATGGTGGTTGCCAGAGGAAAGGGGAATGAAGAGTTGTTATTTAATGCATATAGAGTTTCAGTTTTGCAAGATGAAAAAGTTCTGGAAATTGTTTGCACAACAATGTGAATATACTTAACAATACTGAACTGTATACTTAAAAATGGTTAAAATGGTAAATTTTATGTTATATATATTTACCACAATTTTTAAGAACATACCTGTATTTCTAATATAGACAAATATAATCTAAAATACATCTGTTACAAAATACTTAGAAATTCTTGATAATTTATAACAAATGCTTTTTTTAAATGTATGGATAAGTCCCATGGAATTTCATACCATATATAACCTGACAATTCCCAAATTTACACATATAATGTGGGCAATTTCTTCTGAACTCTTCCAGACTGACATATCCAGCTGCCAATCAATATCTCAATTTGAATGGCATAACATACATCTCAAGCTTAAGACCTAAAGTGTCCAAAACCAAATTCTTGATTTTCCTCCGTAAACCTGTTCTATCCTGTTTTCCTCATCTCAATACATAGCAATGCATTTCTTGCCAGTTATCCAGGCCTGAAAACTATGAAATCTCTCATATATGCTCGATATTAATTCCATCATCAAATCCTATTTTCTTCACCTTCAAACAATATCCAGAATTGTATGACTCTTCACCACCTTCATTGTAACTGCATGTACGCCATTATTATCCCTCACCTACACTATTGAATTGGCATTCAATTTTGTCTCCCTATTTCCAATTTTGGGCCCTACAGTTCATTTTTCAACTACATCCAGGAAAAATCCATTTAAAATATAAATTGGGCCACATTCTTACATGTCATACCTTTGCTCAAAACCCTCCAATGATTTTTCATCTTACTCAGTAAAAGCAAAAGATCTCATCCTGACTCACAAGGCCCTACGTGTTCTTGCTTCTCATTACCTCTCCGGGTTCATATCCTACCATCTTTGCCCCTTATTATTACCTTCCAGCTTCACTACTTTCTTGGATTTAACTCAACATGATACAAGGTTTGGGGCCTGAAATCCCTGCATAAGCCTAAATCTCCAAAGCGCTACTATCAGAGAAAGGGGTAGACTGAAAAAATATACCCATTAATAATGAAAGATAATAAAGAAACTTCTCAGTTTTGTCCTACTCTCTCGTAAAGAAGACAAAATCTCCATCTGAGTCCTGCCTTGATAAGAAAATTCTGATCTATACTATGTTCAATTCAGGAGACCCCAATCCAATAACTAAGAAAGTAAACAAGCAAGCTGGGGATAATTTCTTAGGGTAACTTAACAGAAACAAATTCAAACTCGTTTTGAATTCATACACTCAAAACAAACCACACAGGATTCCCATAGATAAATCCCAAAAATCATAAAATCACAGTCCAGAATTACTCAACACAAGACAACCATCTATTACATAAGAATAGGAAGATATCTTGCAACTAGACTTCCAATAACTTCAGGTGAGAGTTATCATTAAAGAATATAATTATTTAAAGTTATTAAAGGCAGAGGAGTGGCTTAGGAACTCGTGGTGTAGGAGGACCCTGAGCTCACCCTGTCCCACGTTCTCAACTATCATCTACATCCAAGTCAATAAACCAGAGGGTGATCTGAACACTGGCAGAACAAACTCCACAACTAAATACAGAGAAGAAACTGAATCTGAAAGGTTAGGAAGGTCACAGAGGTGGAGGGAGGCTGCCCACAGGAGGGAAGGAGCTGTGCACTCAGGGCAGAAACACAGCTCTTGCACCAGGAGCTCACATGGGGAGGGCTAATCTCCATAATGATTGGCTTTAAAAATCAGATGGGCTGAATTCTATGGGTTTGTAAAACCAGTGGCACTTGGAGCCTAGAGCTTTAAAAGTCAGCTGACTCATCACTAGGTGAGCCGGGAGGGTGAGTGATAACTGGGTCCCTGCCCTCAAAGGGACAGGAGCCTGCATGGAGAGAGAACATAAAAACAGCAGTTCACACAATCCCAGGGGAAAATGGAAGACAAATCTGTTCATATTGATTCTGGAGTGTGTTGAGGGACCTGTCTGAAAATGAGGGAGGTGACATTTTCCAAGCCACTCCACCCAGCATAAACAAAGAGATACTATGGGAGGAAGGACTGTACAGACACTTGCTCCCTAACCCTCTAGCAATGCACCATGCCCATGAGTTCTCCTGAGGACCACCCACTCCATGCCTGCTTGCCTCAACCCTGGGCTCAGGGCAAATCTTGTAAAAGCCACCTGTGTGCCCTGCCCAACACCTGGGTGCACAGCTGCCACATGCACCACACATATCCGCTGCACCTCACCCAGCCATGCGCCCCTAAGCATGCTTGACGGAATGAACAGCCGGGTGAAAGAAGCAGAGGATCAAACTAGTGACCTAAAAGACAAAGTAACAGAAAGTAATCAAGCTAAACAAAAGAGAGAGAAAAGAATTATGCAACATGAAAATAGACCTAGGGAACTCTCTATCAAACTCTCTGTAACATTCATATTATGGGAGTCCCAGAAGAAGAAAAGAGAAAGGGGGCAGAAAATTTATTTGAAGAAATAATACCTGAAAACTTCCCTAATTTGGGGAAGGAAACAGATATCCACTACCTAACGTGCTTACAACACCATGTCTCACCCCCACCAGCTGGGCCTGCCTCAGTCCCTCTGCTGTGGGTCCCCTCCCCTAAAAGACCCCTGCAAACCTTGCCAACACGGAGTCTCTCAACCTCCTGTGGAGGACGCATGCACCTTGTTACAACTGCACCCCCACCTATGGTCACTTTGGAGAGTAGTCCTGGCTGGCCCTGGTTTCTGCAGTGACTACACATCCCCTCTGGAAGAGGACCAGCAAGCAGAGCTTACAGCACTGCGCACACGCACACACACACACACACGTGCTTTGTGGAGCATCCCCAGCCAGCCTGGTCTCAGCAGCTGTGGACCCTGTGGAAGAAGACCAGTGCAACCTTGTTAAAAGAGCACACATCACCCACTACTTTCAAGAGCAAGAGACATGGCAGACTTGGCTAACACAAAGACACAGAGAGTTAGGTAAAATAAGGACACAGAGAAATATGTCCCAAATGAAAGAACAGGACAAAAAATTACAGTGAGAGATCTAAGTGAAATAATATGCCTGATAGGGAAATTAAAGTAATGATCATAAAAATACTCATTAGACTTGAGAAGAGTGGAGAACATCAGCAAGACCCTTAACACAAAGGTTAAAAAAAAAAATCAGGGATGAAGAACATAATAATTGAAATTAAAAACATAGTTGATGGAATAAATAGCAGACTAGAGGAAGCAGAGGAAAAAATTAATGACCTAAGAGGCAGAGTAGTGGAAAGGAACCAATCTGAGCAAGCAAGAAAAAAATATACAAAATGAGAATAGACTTACAAAACTCAGTGACTCTATCAAGCATAACATTTGCATTATAGGGATCCCAAAAGAAGGAGAGAGAGAAAAGGGGGCAGAAAATTTATTTAAAGAAATAATAGCTGAAAACTTCCCAGGTCTAAAGAGGGAAACAGCCAGATCCAGAAGGCATAGAGAACCCCCCAAAAAAATCAACCCAACAAAGTCCACACTAAGACACATAGTAATTAAAATGAAAAAGAAAGTGGTCATAAAAAAAAATTTAAAGCAGCAAGAAAGAGGGGGGAAAGTGACATATAAGGGAAACTTCATAATGCTATCAGCAGATTTTTCAAAAGAAACTTTGCAGGCCAGAAGAGAGTGGCATAATATATTCAAAGTGCTGAAAGGCAAAATTCTGCAATCAAGAATACTCTATCCAGAAAGGCTATCATGTGAAATAGAAAAAGACATAAAGAGTTCCACAACCAAATAAAACTAAAGAAGTTCATGACCGGGGCACCTGGGTGGCACAGCGGTTAAGCATCTGCCTTCGGCTCAGGGCATGATCCCGGCGTTGTGGGATCGAGCCCCACATCAGGCTCCTCTGCTATGAGCCTCTTCTTCCTCTCCCACTTCCCCTGCTTGTGTTCCCTCTCTCGCTGGCTGTCTCTATCTCTGTCGAATAAATAAATAAAATCTTTAAAAAAAAAAAAAAGTTCATGACCAATAAACCAGCCCTACAAGAAATATTAAAGGGGACACTTTGAATGGAAAGGAAAAACTATGAGAATCTGCAAAGTAAAAAACACAAAAATAATACAAATAAGTGTGTCTGTAAAACTCAGTCAAGAGATTCATAAAAGGATGTAAAATATGACACCATAAACCTGAAACATGGGGGGGAAGGAGTAAAGAATGGGTTCAAATTTAAGGACCATCAACTTCATTTAGATGGCTATATGCATTAGATGTTATATACAAACCCACTGTTGACCACAAACTGAAAACCAGTAATAGATATGCAAAAATAAAGAGAAAGAAATCCAAGTTTATCACTAAAGGAAGCAAACCATGAAAGAAAGCAAGAGAAGACAGAATCAGAGAAAAACTACAAAAATAACCACAAAACAAGTAACAAAATTGCAATCAATACATATCTGTCAAATGTTACTCTGAATGTAAATGGACTAAATGCTCCAACCAAAAGAAATAAGGGGACAGAATGGATAAGAAAACAAGACCCATCTATTGGCTTCCTACAAGAAACTCATTTCAAACCTAAAGACACTTGCAGATTGAAAGTGAGGGGATGGAGAAACATTTGTCATGCAAATGAATAGCAAAAGAAAGCCACGATAGCAATACTCAGAGGAGACAAAATAGACTTTGAAACAAAGACTGTAATAAGAGACAAAGAAAGACACTATATAATAATAATAAAGGGGACAATCCAATGAGAAGATATAAAAATTATAAATATTT
The DNA here is from genome assembly GCF_002007445.2 of Ailuropoda melanoleuca. Lineage (NCBI taxonomy): Eukaryota > Metazoa > Chordata > Mammalia > Carnivora > Ursidae > Ailuropoda > Ailuropoda melanoleuca. The sequence continues at coordinate 10,743,198 of NC_048225.1, read as the reverse complement.
ATGCATCCAACAAGGAAGCACCTAAATACATAGAACTGTTAATAACAAGCATAAAGGAAATAACCAAAAGTAATACAATAACAGGAGGGGACAATAACCCATTTACATCAATGCACAGATAAACCAAACAGAAACAGAAATCAGAACAAGGAAACAGTAGCTTTGAATGACACACTGGGACAGATGGATTTAACAGATATATTCAGAACATTCAATCCTAAAACAGTAGAATACACTTTCTCTTCAAGTGCACATGGAACATTCTCCAGAACGGATCACATATTAGCTCACAAAACAAGTCTCAACAAATTCAAAAAGAATGAAATCATACCATGCATCTTTTCTGACCACAATGCTATGAAACTAGAAATCTACTACAAGAAAATATCTTCAAAGACCCATAAATACATGGAGGTTAAATAACAGGCTACTAAGCAATGAATGGGTCAACCAAGAAATCAAAGAAGTAATAAAATATTACATGGAAACAAATAAAAATGAAAACACAGTGGTACAACCTTTGCAATGCAGCAAAAGCTGTTGAGGGTGGAATGTTTACAGCAATAATAACCAACCTCAAGAAACAAGAAAAATTTCAAATAAACCTACCTGTACACCTAAAGGAGCTAGAAAGACAAACAAAACCTAAAACTAGTATAAGGAAGGAAATAATAAAGATTAAAGGAAACAGTCAACAAAACTAAAAGGCAACCTATGGAATGGGAGAAGACATTTGCAAATGATATATCAGATGAGGAGCCAGTATCCAAGATCTATAAAGAACTTATCAAACTCAACACCCAAAAAACAAACAATCCAGTCAAGAAATGGGCAGATGACATGAACAGACAACTTGCCAAAGAAGACAAAGAGATGGCCAACAGACACACACAAAAATGCTCCACATCTCGGCATCAGGGAAATGCAAATCAAAATCACAATGAAATATCACCTCACAGGGGCTCCTGGGTGGTGCAGTCGTTAAGCATCTGCCTTCGGCTCAGGGCGTGATCCCGGTGTTATGGGATCGAGCCCCACATCAGGCTCCTCCACTATGAGTCTGCTTCTTCCTCTCCCACTCCCCCTGCTTGTGTTCCCTCTCTCGCTGGCTCTCTATCTCCGTCGAATAAATAAATAAAATCTTTAAAAAAAAAGAAAAAAGAAAAAACGAAGTATCACCTCACAGTGGTCAGAATGGCTAAAATTAACAAGTCAGGAAACAACAAACGTTGGCGAGGATGTGGAGAAAGGGGGACCCTCTTACACTGCTAGTGGGAATGCAAACTGGTACAGCCACTCTGGAAAACAGTATGAAGATTCCTCAAGAAGTTAAAAATAGAGCTACCCTACAACCCAGCAATTGAACTACTAGATATTTACCCCAAAGATACAAAAGTAGTGACCTATAGGGGCACTTATACCCCAATGTTTATAGCAGCAATGTCTACAATAGCCAAACTGTGGAGGGAGTCCAGATGTCTATCCACAAATGAGTGGATAAAGAAGATGTGGTATATATACACAATGGAATATTACTCAGCAATCAAAAAGGATGAAATCTTACCATTTACATCAACATGGAAGGAACTGGAGGGTATTATGCTGAGGGAAATAAGTCAATCAGAGAAAAACAATTATCATACTGTTTCACTCATATGTAGAATTACAAGAAACAGCACAGAGGATCATAGGGGAAGGGAGGAAAAACTAAATGGGAAAAAATCAAAGAGGGAGACAAACCATGAGAGACTCTTAAGTACAGTAAACAAACTGAGGGTTGCTGATGGGGAGGTAGGAGGGGGGATGGGATAACTGGGTGATGGGCATTAAGGAGGGCATGTGATGTGATGAACACTGGGTGTTATATGCAACTGATTAATTATTGAACTCTACATCTGAAACAATGATGTACTAAATGTTGGCTAATTAAATTTAAATTTTTAAAAAAGATTAAAGCAGAAATAAGTTATATAGATATTTTAAAAATAGAACAGATCAATGAAACCGGAAACACATTTTTTGAAACATCAATAAAATTGATAAAACTCTAGCCAGACTCACTGAAAGAGAAAAAGAGACAGAAGACTCAAATAAACAAAATCACAAATGAAAGAGGAAAAACACCACCACCACAAAAATACAATTTTAAGAAAATATTACAAAAAATTATATGTCAACAAACTGGACAGCATAGAATGGATAAATTTCTAGAAACACATAAACTACCAAAAATGAAGAAGGAAGAAATAGAAAATTTGAACAGACTGACGACCAGCAATGAAATTGAATCAGTAATCAAAAAACTTCCAACAAACATGAGTCCAGGACCAGATGGTTTCACAGGCAAATTCTACCAAACATTTAAAGAAGAGTTAATACCATTCTTCTCAAACTATTCCAAAATTAGAAAAGGAAGGAAAGCTTCCAAATTCATTCTATGAGGCCAGCATTATCCTGACACCAAAACCAGATAAAGACACCACTAAAAAAGAAAACTATAGACCAATATCTCTGATGTGCATGGACACAAAAATCCTCAACAAAATAATAGCAAACCGAATTCAACAATACATTTAAAAAATCATCCACCACGATCAAGTGGGATTAACTCCTGGGATGCAAGCGTGGTTCAATATTCACAAATAAACCAACATGATACATCATATCAATAAAAGAAAGGATAAGAACCATAAGGTCAGTGCAATAGACACAGAAAAAAGCATTTGACGAAGTTCAACACTCATTCATGAAAAAAACCCTCAACAAAGGGCAACATACCTCAACATAATAAAGGCCTTATTTGAAAAACCCACAATGAACATCATACTCAATGGGAAAAAAAATTAAAGCTTTTCCCCTACGGTCAAGAACAAGACAGGGTGGTCTCCTCCCACCATGTTTATTCAATATAGTACTGAAAGTCCTAGCCACAGCCACCAGACAACAAAAAGAAATTAAAGGCATCCAAATTGGTAAGGAAGAAGTAACACCTTCACTATTTTTGCAGATGACATGATATCCTATATAGAAAACCCAAAAGACTCCACCAAAAAACTACTAGAACTGATAATGAATTCAGTAAAGTCCCAGGATACAAAATTGATGTACAGAACTATGCTGCATTTCTGTACACCAATAATGAAGCAGCAGAAAGAGAAATTAAGAAAACAATCTCATTTAGGGGCGCCTGGGTGGCGCAGTCGTTAAGCGTCTGCCTTCAGCTCAGGGCGGGACCCCGTCCTCCTGGGTTCCAGCCCAGCATTGGGCTCCCTGCTCTGCTGGGAGCCTGCTTCTTCCTCTCCCACTCCCCCTGCTTGTGTTCCCTCTCTCGCTGGCTGTCTCTCTCTCTGGCAAATAAATAAATACAATCTTTAAAAAAAAAAAAAAAAAGAAAACAATCTCATTTATAAATGCACCAATAATAATAAAATACCTAGAAACAGACTTAACCAGAGAGGTATATTAACTGTACTGAAAACTCTAAACACTGAGGAAAGAAATTGAAGACAATCAAAGAAATGGAAAGACATTCCATGCTCATGGATTGAAAGAACAAATATTGTTAAAAGGTCTATACTACCCAAAGCAACCTACACATTAATGCATTCTCTATCAAAATACCAACAGTATTTTTCACAGAACTGGAAAAAACAATCCTAAAATTTGTATGAAACCACAAAAGACCTCCAATAGCTAAAGCAATCTTGAGAAAGGAAGACAAACCGGAAATATCACAATTCTAGGCTTCACAGTTACATTACCAAGATGTAGTAACAGTATGATACCGGCACAAAAAAAACACATTCAAATCATTAAAAGTGAAAATTAGACTTTACTCACAGATACGGAAGTACTTTATAATGGTATAAGAAATTTTAATGCACCACTCTAAGCTACAAATTCTGAAAATACAGATGAAATGCACAATATTCTAAGAACACATAAACTTCCAGAAACAACTTGAGAAAGCAGTCCATCTGGATACCAATAACCATGGAAGAAATAAAAATTTTTGCCTAGGGAATAACTCCAAATGCTGTACCATGTCTATATGATTTAACTAGTGAATTCTAGCAGAGCTTCAAGGAAAGATAACTCACATGTAATTTAAACTGTTCTGGAGCATAGAAAAAGATGGCGTGCTTCCCAGTTCATTTTCCCAAACCAGCAATACTCTAATTCCAAAGTCCAACAAATAGAGCACAAAAAAAGAAAATCACAGACTAATCTCCCTATTAATATAAATAACATACTAATCCAGTAGCATGTTAAATATGCCAATTAACCACTTCAATACCTCAGAATATTGAAAAGTAATTATTTTAATAAATGCAAAGATTAAAAATAACTGAAATAAATGCAATATTAAAATAAATACAAAAGCTTCCTGATAATAGAAGCAAACCTCCTTAATCTATTAGAGAATATTTCTTATATATAGATATTAATAATAAAATACAAAGGCCCATTCACATTAAATTCAAGAACAAGAGCAGTGTGCTTACTGTCTAGCACTTTTCTGGAAGATCTAGCCAATTCAATAAAGGATAGAAGAATCTGTTTAAGTGATAACTTTTAGAAGCCTGGGGACAAATTTCAGAGGCTGCTTTTCTAAATAGAAAACCCAAGTAAATTAAATGAAAACCACTGGTGAAGTAACTACTTTAGAAATATACAAAATCAACCATTTTTTTTCTATATACCACAAGTAATCAGTTAAGAAATCTAATAGGGTAAAAAGCACCCCATTTTAAACAACAACCAGAAACATAAAATGCCTAGGAGACAACTTAATAAAGAAATGTGGAACAGCTTATGTGAAAACTATCAAATGTTACTGAGAACCAGAAAAGAAAACCCCTTTATCGTAATGTTTAATATCATACATGCGTTAATGAAAATACCAACAAAATGCCTAAGAAATTAACACAATAATTCCAATGTTCATTTGAAAGAATAAACAAGTTATAAATGGCAGAAATTATTTTAAAAGATGGGTTATAAATTAACAATAAAAGACGTAGAATATTTGTATTGTCAAATGTTAAAATGTACTATAAGGATACAGAAATAAAAATAAGACTGGTCCAACAAGAATAGACAGAGAAAGAACCAATTACATATAATCATTTTCTCTCTGATAAAAATGCCATCTGGAATCAAAAGAACCCTCTGCAGGAGAGAGAGGAGTTATTCCCACTTAATAGAGGAGGAAACTGAGATCAGATTAGAGTAATTTGCTCGAAATTACCCAGTTAGCACCCAGCCGGAAAACATTATTAACGGTCATTATTTCGTGGAGATGGGATTGCAGATGATTATTTTTCTACTTTCTGATGATCCCCCATTTTTTTAAGACTTTTAAAATTTATTTATGAGAGAGTATGGGGGGACAGGGGAGAGGGAGAGGGAAAAGCAGACTCCCTGCTAAAAGGAGCCAGATGTGGGGTTCGATCCCAGAACCCCAGGACCATGACCTGAGCAGAAGGCAGACATTTAACCAACTGAGCCACCCAGGAGCCCCCTTTCTATAACAGATAGAAATAATAAGGATAGTATTTTGAAATTGTAAACTGATATAAATTTCATTTCCCATATGCTGTGCTGTTTTTGCCTAATCAACAGTATTCATCATTTTGGGGAGAGAAAGAACAATGGCTCAGTTTTGATCTTCAAACCAGTACTCCATCACATAGAAACAGAAAACTTGAAAGCTAGGTTTGGTTGGTTGGTTGTTGGTTTGGTTTTTGAGGAGACAATACCCTAAAAAGGATATTTAATACCCTTCCTATATCAAGAGTCAAGTCTGGGCAACTTAATCAGAGTTTTACAAAATCTATACAGTAAGCAAGAAAGAAGATAGGGGACTCCCACCACCTAGAGAGGAAGAGAATATAGCCCTTAACCCAATGGGAAAAGCAGCTGAGAGAGGGGAGGGAGATAAGCCATCAAGGCAAGTCCTTAATTCTGCGCCCCAACTCCCGCAAACTTTGGGGAAGGTGCAATAAAAATGCCCCAGATAGCCTGAGGTCATACCCATGGGGGGACTTGGATTTCACTTTCCATTTGTAACTGTGATAAAAGAATGGCTTGTAGGTGTGTTGTGCCAACATACAATAGAGTAAAAACAATGACATAGGTAAACACCACCAAGCGACAAGGGGAGGGGAGAGAGGACCAATGATGCTGGGTCATGTAAGGTCATGAGTGGGACACAAGAGAGAACTTCCCCCAAGAGCAACCATCCTGCATTTCCCTTGACTGGAAAACAGGCAAGGACAGCAGCAGACGCTCAGAAATGAGGTGGTAGAATCACACATCAATCAGAACAGTGGGGACCGGCAGAGAAAGCTGTTTCTTAGGACAGAAATTCTCCTGCCATCAAGAGATCACGTAACCATCTCTCTGTGCCCAGACAGCATCTAGACAAAGAGAAGAAAGGGAGGGTGATCAAGGGAGATAGGGCAGGAAGAGGAATCTTCCAACACTGTCCATTTAACAAAAAAAGAAATGGGGAAGTAATCTGAATGATACCATTTTAAACTGGAAGAGATATTGGCTGGTGATGGGAAAGTTGAGGTTTGTTCCCTCAACAGCAGGAACAATATTAATTCAGTCATAGAAAAATTAGAAAGCTGAAGTGTTTTACATACCTGAGTTTTAGTTTATTGATTTTGCCCCTGCTATATGTTTTTCCTAACAATGTCTGTCATGTGTTTACCACTTGTGGTCTGCCAGGCATTGTGCTGAATGTTTTACACTCTTATCATATTCCGTACAAGAATCACAAGAGGCATGTGCTATCATAATCTTTGAACCACGGAAGAGCAAACAGCAATTTGAAAGATTAGGTAAATTTTACCAATATTAGAGAGCAATGAGTGACAGAGCAAAGACCTGAATCCAGTGCCAGAACCTCTCACTTGAACCAGTATGGGATTCTACCTACATGTCATTATTATGCTCACTCCAGATGTTTAAAGAAAGAGATTAAATAACTTAACCCAACCAGCAAGCAGCAGAGCTGGGGTTTGCGCCAAGTAGTCTGGCTCAAGATATGCTAGCTTCTATTTCTTGAACAATGTTTAAGTGTCCTAACAAATCCATTTATTAAAATTTTAAATCTTACTGTTGTTCCCATAACTATGGAAAACATAGGGAATATGTAAACTAGATTAGGATAGCGAGAAATGAAAAATAAAAAGGTAACAGACTATAAAGTTCAGTAAAGTCTTATAAATAGAAACTTTGCAGGGCACCTGCGTGGCTCAGTTGGTTAAGCATCTGCCTTCGACTCAGGTCATGATTTTGTGATCCTGGAATCAGCCTGCTTGGGCTCCCGGCTCAGCGGTGAGTTTGTTTCTCCCTCTTCCTCTGCCCCTCCCGCTGCTTGTGCTCTGTCTCAAATAAATAAATAAAATCATAAAAAAAAATAGAAACTCTATGAAGGACAGACAAGTTGTAAAAAGGAGTAAAATTATTGGTGGCTGAATAGTGGGAACAGTGAGAGAACCCAATCACTGTAACCTAGCAATGTGGGATTACAACTAATCCCCCTGAATGAATGGGTAGGACTGAATGAATTGGCATGGAGTCCAAGAAATAATGCTGAGAAAACCTTTGTGGATTTTACCTTCTCAGATCTTGTAAGAAAATCATAACTCTTACTGCAAAAAAATCTTAATAAATGACATACATGGAGAGTTGTGTGGGACAACCGAAGTCCTAGTGTACTCATATTCAAGAAACAATGGTAGCAGCCATGAGAATGACAGCTTGGACAACGTGACAATATCTGGTGTGCATTATAAGGGGAAGGTATTCATGCCAGACCTCAGTAGTTGTAGATATATTAGCTAAGGTACCTTACACCTGCTTTAAGACAGGGATGCATAACTAAAGGACCATATTTCGTTATGTAGGTAGGGAGGAAGGAGAAAGAAAATATGTAAATATTCAAAATACAGCTAAAACTAAAGGAGAATTCTCCAAAATTCAAGTCATCAAGAGGTTTAGATTCCTTTGCTTCTAAAGAAATTTCTTCGGAGTTATTTTCTGAAACACTTTCATGAGTACTTCAGTAACGCCTGGACTTCACAGACAGCTCTAGTTGCTCAACTCAGTTGTTAAATCAGTTTTGACAAGGCCAGTGTCTTGAGTGTCCCAGGTCAGTTAACTGCCTTATTTCAGAGCTAACAGTTGCACTCGTAACCTCAGTCAATGGTGAAGAACCTTTATACTATTGTGTTTCATATTTGAATTTGCACTAGGCTGTGGGCTACTTAAGAACAGGAAATATTTCATCTCTGTATCCCCTGAACCCTGTAGGGCTACAAAGGAGGCACTTGATAAATGGGGGAGGAAAAAGAAGGCATACAATCACCACTTGGTAAGGAGCACAGATTGAGAGATTAATGCATTTTTCAGCTGAAACCTGTGCATGAATATATTTAATTCAGTAGCTGTGCTAAATTCCTCCATGTGCCAAGGTTGGAGCAAAATATGACTGATTCATCTGATACCTGCAAGTCTACAGGAAGGTCTTTAATGAGAACAACGGTGCTGAATATTGCTTATGAGGGTGTTTGATTTATCAGAGAATTAAAAAGTGAAAGAAAAATTGAGATAAGCCCTCTGTTACCACTGGTTAGTTATCCTTTGGAAGAGAGATAAATTTCAGAAATTTGCAAACAGACTGAATTTAAAGCCATCAATGACCATTTGAAAGGAAAATTTATTTACCTCGTGGAAGATTCTACACCTGTGTATTTACTACTTCCTCGACCTATGATGGGGTTATGTCTCAATAAACCCACTGTAACTTGAAAATATCAGTCAAAAATGCATTTAACATACCTAACCTACAGAATATCATAGCTTAGCCTACCTAGCTCATCTTAAACATGCTCAGACATTACATTAGCCTACACTTGGGCAAAATCATCTAACACAAAGCCTATATTACAATAGTGTTGTTGAATGTCTCATGTAATTGATTGGATACTGTACTGAAAGTGAAAAACAGAATGGTTATATGGATGTAGAATGGTTCTGTCAATTGTTTACCCTCATGACTGCGTGGATGACTGGGAGCTGTGGCTCATTGTTATTCCCCAGCAACATAAGAGGGGCATACCATATACCGCTAGTCTGGAACAAGATCAAAATTAAAAATACTCAGTATGGTTTCTACCAATATGCATTGCTTTCATACCACTGTAAAGCCAAAAAAAAAACCCCAAAAGTTGAACCATCATTTTGAAATTCAACCTTAGGGGTTGATCTCTTGACCTCAGGATTGTGGGTTCGAGCCGCACGTTGGGTGTGGAAATTAATAAAAAATAAAATCTTTTTTATAAAATCCAACCTTAGGTTTTTTTAATTTCTTTAAACATAATCTTTCTATGTTCTTGATCTTATTTGGATTTACCTACCTTTTTATACTTGTGATTTTTTTTTCTAATTTCATTTCTGCTTTCACAAGAAATATTAAAAATATTCATCCTCTCAGCCACATGCAAAATAATGAGACTGGGCCACTTTCTTACACCACACACAAAAATAAACTCAAAATGAATTAAAGACCTAAACGTGAGACCTGAAACCATAAAACTCCTAGAGGAAAACATAGGCAGTAATCTCCTTGACATTAGCCTTAACAACATTTTTCTAGATTGGTCTCCTTAGGAGAGGGAAACAAAAGCAAAAATGAACTATTGGGACTACACCAAAATAAAAAGCCTTTGCACAGCAAAGGAAACCATCAATAAAACAAAAAGACAAACTACTGAAAGGGAGAAGATATTTGCAAATGATATATCCAAGAAGCGGTTAATATCCAAATATATAAAGGGTGTATACAACTCAATACCAAAAAATTAAACAATTTGATTTAAAAATGGGCAGAGGACCTGAATAGACATTTTTCCAAAGAAGAGATACAGATGGCCAAAAGACACATGAAAAGATGTCAACATCATAATCATCAGGGAAATGCAAATCAAAACCACAATGAGCTGTCACCTCACACTTGTCAGAATCCCTAGTATCAAAAAGACAAAAAACTGCAAGTATTGTCAAAAATGTGGGAAAAAAATGGATCTTGCCATTTGTGACAATATAGATGGACCTAGAGGATATTATTCTAAGAAAAATAAGTCATTGAGAAAAACCAATTCCATGATTTCACTTATATGTGGAATCTAAAGAGCAAAACAAACAAAAAACAGGCTCTTAAATACAGACAACAAACTGGTGGTTGCTAGAGGGGAGGTGGGTGGAAGGATGAACAAAATAGATAAAGGGGATTAAGAGGTACAAATTTCCAATTATAAAGTAAGCCAGGGAGATAAAAGCTACAACATAGGGAATACAGTCAATAATATTTTAATAACATTGTGGGGTGACTACACCCATTATGGTGAGCGCTGACTAATGTATAGAATCATTCAATCACCATGTTGTAAACCTGAAACTAATAACACTGTATGCCCATTTATTTCAATAAAAAAAATTAAAAATAAAATTAAAAAATATTTGTCCTCTTAACATGTTCTAATAAAAAGTTCTGTCATTGCAGTTCTAATTCATGCAGAGCTAGGGTTCTGTCCTTTTTAGACAACAATGATCTAGTCTATCTCAGCATGTATTTAACTTGGAATGAGTTCCTTTTCTGTGAAATTTGGGGCAATAAGATGGAAATTTCAGGACACCAAAGATCTCTGTCTACTCTTTTTGAAGGCAACACTAAGCAAAATTCAAATATTACATCACAGCTTTCAACAACTCCTGCCACTGTGATACCTTCACCCCACCCCCACACCAAGCTAAACACTCACTTTGTACCAAGGATTAGACACCCAAATTCTGTGGACCCAACAGAGCAAGGGTTCTGACTCCTTTTGCTCATCTGTCAGGAGAGAAATAGTCTTTGGTGGATCCAATCATAACTCCAGAATATCATTTGAGGCAACTTCAATGGGCAGAGTCTCTGTATGCTAATTAAACATTAAAATAGCAAGTAAGCATAACTTCTAGAGATAGATTTCTCAAAACAATCTAGCAAATGTCATATATTCTCTTCCAGTCGTAATAAATATCGTTTATTTCCCTGAAAAAGAGCATATGTTTAGTGACCTAAAATTAAAACGTCACGACTTGATGATCCTTTTTCTATTTCGTCATGGTAACTATAGAGGAATAGAGTAGCTGGACTTCAGGCCTATTAAGGATGTTTAATAAATATCTCCTAGAACATTAGAGCGAATACTTGGACCACTGGGTAACTGGATTAATTAGGGCTTTTTCAGTTGCTATTGACAAAACTCCATCTCCAGTCAAGCTTAGTGAGAAGGGGTATTATTACCCAACTGGTAAATACAGGGATTCAAAATGACAGCTGGACCCACCATCACGTAGTGTCACCGGAGCTCATCTCTCAACTTCTGGTCACGAGCCTGCTTTCTTCCTCAAAGCAGCTCTCATCATGCAGCATGAAAGGTGGCTGCTCACAGACCCACGTTCACATCCTTCCAGCTGAGCAACCACAGCAGGATAAAGAAATTTTCCTCCCTTGACATCCACATCTCTCTCCCAGGAAGGGATCTCTGGGCCATGTGCCCATCCCTAAACCAATCACTTAGCCTGAGGCACAGGGTCATGTGTCCACAATGCATAAAGCGGAAAGGCAAGGCATAGAGCTGGAAAGGTTTACAGCCCGACAGCTTGCCGGCTGGAATAAGGGGGGACTGATTCCCTGGGAGGGGTAACTTTGGCAGATAGATCGCTACTACAATAAAATGTTTCCAAGTGACAAATGTCATTTTTTTTCCCAAACAAAAAAACCTCTATAAAAACACTGTACAATCTTACTTATATGTGGAATCTTAAAAAAAAAAAATGCTCATAAATACAGAGCACAAATTACCTGGCGGCTGCCAGTCGTGGGTGGTGGAAAGCAGGCAAATGGGTGAAGGGGGTCAAAAGGTACCAACTTGCAGTTATAAAATAAGTCTTGGGGATGTAATGTACAACATGGTGACTATAGTTAATGATACTGTGTTGCATATTTGAAAGTTGTTAAGAGAGCAGATCTTAAAAGTTCTCAGCATAAGAAAACAATTTATAACTATGTATGTGGATGAGTGTTCACTAAACTTATTGCAGAGATCAATTCACAATATACACATATATCAAATCATTACATTGTCCACTGACACTAATGTAATGATGTCAAATATAACCTCAATTTTAAAAATGAATTCAAGAAAAGAAAAAAATGCCATTTCTCTGGTCCTACTCCAGACATTGTGGGTGGGGGCCCAGCAATCCATAGGGAAACCCTACAGGGGATTCTAACCCACACCGAAGTTTGAAAACCACTGGCCCAGCTGACATTCCCACTCCAGTGAACAGATTTCTTTTTAAAGAATAATACGCTGGGATTGCAAAGTGTTTCTGTAGAAAGATAAATAGAAACCATTTTAGGCTTTGTGGGCCAAGAGGCAAAATCAAGGTTATATATATATGTAATCCCTTACAATGCAACCATTCAAAAATGTAAAAACCATTCCTGGCTGGTGGGCTGTACAAAAGCAGGTGGCAGGCCACATTTGCTGACCCCTGGTCAATAGTTTAGGGATAGGCAGACTTATTTTAGAAAGAAAGAGAAAAGAACGGGGGGTGGGGGGGAGAAGATGTACTTCTAGATGCAGAAGAAACAGTCACTTTCAGTGGAAAACACGTGGTCTCCCATTTAACACTCTGAAGCATTTCTCAGTGAAAGATATCCCCCGAGAAACCGACCCTGGAGCAGCAAGTGACACAATCCCTGCCGCCGCCCTTGGCCAGTGCTTCAGACCTTTTCCTGTCAATGCTTGCACTCACAGGGTCAAAGAGCCATTGAATGCCAGACACCAAAATGGGATGGACACATTAACAATGTGCATGTGAAAGGAGAGAGGTTGGGTGATTTTTGTGACTCTATTATCTCACTTACCCTCAAGGGGATGTTTTAAGATCTCAGTGTGTGATTGATGCTTTGGATAAAACCACTGCATGTGCACTAAGAAAATTCAGATCCTGTGATTGGAAATAACATTGAAATGTTAACCTGTTTTGCTCAATTACAGATACAGAAAACCACCAGGGGTCACTCTCCATAGATACCCACGTGGATAGCCCATCTCCTGCCTTTCCATCCATCTCTTTAGCCATTCCCTTTGGATATCTACTTCTGGCTCCTCGTCCTCTTCCCACCAAAGTATATCCTGACATTGCTCATGTTTTGTTCGAGGCCATCTTCCCCTCTCATCTATAGCCTCTCTTTGGGTGGTCTGTTCCCATTCAACTACCATCTCTCAAGTCCACAACTCTAGCATAGACCAGTCCAGAGCTACTAAGCTTTAAAGTGCTATATCTCACTGCCTACTAAACAGTTACATGTAGTTGTCTCCGTGTCCAAAAAATAACTCTTTATTCCTACCACTCAACCCCAACGTGCTCTTCCTCCAATGTGTATTATCTCAGGAAATGATACCACCATCCAGCCTGTTATTCAAACTTGAAACCTAGGAGTCATCCTTGATACCTCCCTGTCCTTCAACATCTCCTTTCACATTTAAACAATCACAAAATCCTGTTTTACCTCCTCACTATCTCAAAACTGTCTACTTCTCTACCTGCCTCCTAGTCCAAACTACCTTCATTCAGTCCTTAAATAATACTATAGCCACCTCCTAACTACCGTACGACCATTCGTGTCCCCCCCCCCACCAATCCATTGAAATCCAAATATAATCAATCCCTGCCTTTACAATTTCTTCAAATGCTTTAAAAAGCCCAGAGTGTCTCAGGGGGTGTTGGGACTAACTGCACCAGAGTCCTGGAGTGGATCTTGTTAAAATGTTGTCTCTTGAGTTACATCAAACCCTAAGAATCAAAATCTCCAGGGAAGGGCCCAAGGCACTAATTTTTAATCCCAAATCCTTACTTTGGTTTACAGGATCTTCACAATCTGACCTCCTGCAGTTCCAGGCAAGGTTAGGGCGTCTTACTCACGATTCTGTCCCAAAGCGCCCCATACCTTTCCAGAAGCCCCCCAGCGCCGGCTATTACGTATTCAATGTTGGATTCCCTGGCAGAGGGTAAATTCCAGGAGGGAAGACGCCATGCCTACCATGTTTACCATTTATCCCTCGTGCCCAGGACAGTGGGGCACAGCATCTGTTTAATATTCATCACCATTCAGAACCAAAGAGAATTTAATATAGATTTTCTTCACAGCATGGTTGGTTAAACATGACTGAAAATGTCTTCATTTGTTGATAGAGTGTACAGACCAAGAAAAGAAAGAGCTCAGATAACAATGATTGGAGTAATTAATTAGTGGCCTGAAGGAGGAAGTTTAATCTTCAAAATCAAAGTAATTATTTAGAGGTTGATAACAAGCTCTCCTCCAGTCTCCAGTGAGATCAAATAAACAGAAATAAGCTTTGGACTACATTCAAAGAGTTTTTGATCCTACGTACTGTATAGGTAAATACAAATCCAAAAAAAAAAAAAAAAAGTTGAATTTTCTCTGGTATAAGAAAGGAAAGAGACCTCTCCCCTCATCCCACATCCCACTTTTCCTTCAGCGTTTCCTTTAGAAAATTTGTGATCACATTCTTTCTCTGCCCTTTTGAAGTGTATGCAGATCTTTTCAAAAGCTAAATAGGCCCCCCCCCCCGACAGTTTTATGACTCAAGAATGTCCTTCTCAAGGACCTAGCAGCCATCTCTTTAAAATGTAAACGTAAAGGATGATAGCATCTCTATCTCAGTCTCCAGGAGAGTTTAACTTGGACATCTGGCCCCAAATTGTAACTACCTACCTGTCACAGAGACTTGAGGAGTTTTATTATTATTCTGAATAAAGAGAATTAGCAAACACAGATGGTCAACCCAATTACCCAGTGAAGATAGGATGAGCTGTGTGTGACAAACAGTGTTGTCATGTCCTCTGACCTGAGCACATGGAGGTGAGAGGTTCTATCTGCCTGGCTATATGCAAGGGTGAGATTCTTCAGCTGATTGTCTGGGATGCACATGACATTTTGGTTAAATGCTTATATAATAATAAAACTTTGTTCTTCGACCTTTGTGGAGAAGTTTTTTGGGTTGGCAGTAGATTTTGTTTTCAATTTTACTTCCCCAACAGTACCAATCACAAGCCAGACTGACCAAGTGAAGGTCGTGAATTCTATCTCAAAAGTTGTTTACCAGCAGTAAAGGCAAGCTGAAGCCCATGTGCATTTCATCAGGGCCCGTACTATTGGAGGACCCTACATAGCTGAGCTGGGGATGGGAATACCCTGCCCTGAAAATAGTCTTTCCCCTTGTAGATTCTTCTGCCCACTGCACCCCTGTCTCCCCTGACTCTTCCATGTAAAACAAAAACAAAAACCTCTGGCATATTTGGCATATCAGCAATGGAAAGCTCAGGCAGGACACACTCATACCCAGACGGACAGAGAGGCATGCATGCAGCCCCAGGAACTTAGTGAAGGCAAATTTATAAACATAAATGAGGAAGTGGTTGGGATAAAAAGAATGAGATGTCCCAGAGGGAGTGACACTGGCAAAAATTTCCCATTAGAGGAACTCTCTGATATATTGCACACTGAAAGAGGAAAGGATACAGTGTTGGAAACTGACCTAAACACACAAAGAATGACAAACAGAAAAGATGCTTATCCTAAGTTCATGATGAGAAGGTGAGCACTTTCAACAGTGTTTAGATCAGTATCCAACATTTTATCGTTTCCTCTTTCAGTGTGCAATGTATCAGAGAGTTCATCTAATGGGAAGTCTTTGTAAGTTTTTTACAGTGAAATAAAACTTTAACTTCCAATGTTTCTAATGTTTTAAGTTACAGTGTACTATAAGTAAATACTAGTTTTACCATTTTTTCACTTCCCAATACATTAATAACCAACAGTAAGAGCTGGTTAAAATGTTTTCACAAACAATTTTAAAGTTCACAGAACATTTGTAATCTTTCCCACTGATGTTTAAGATTGCTTTGCATGGTTTTAGGTTGTGTGGTCCTGCACTATCATGGAAAGCAAGGACAGCCTATATTCCTTATTCCTCATTAAACAAGTTAATACAAGTGCCTAAAACAGTGTCTGTCACACAGTAAATGCTCAATAAATGTCACCTATTATTTCAAAGATATTACTTACTGCTTTTCAGCTTTAATGCAAAAGTTGTTTTGTCGTTTTGATTTGTTTTATTTTGTTTTTTTTAAATGTCTATACTTGCTGCTCCTGTTTCTCTCCTTCCACTCTCTCTTGAAACCATTCCCATCAGGCTTTTGTCCACACACCTCCACCATAACTGCTCTCCTCCAAGTCATCGATCACTTCTGAAGAGCTAAATCCAATGGTAGCTGTAAATCTTACTTAATATACTTGACAGCAGCATTTAATTCAATTAATCATAAAAGACGTTGGTTTCTAAACACCACACTCTCCTTGCTGGTTTCCTCCTGCCCTATAAACAGATCCTTTTCAATCTCCTTTACTAGTAACCACCCCCCCACCTTTATCCAAATGTTAGGGTGCCACAGGGCAAAACCTTTGGATCTCATCTCCCTATCTCTCGCAGCCTCTCCCTCTCTCTCTCCTCTCCCACCACAGTGTTCTCACACACACATATAACCCATATCGAAACCATCAGCATATTCTGTCAACCTCGTACCTTCTAGTCATCAGAATTATCCCCATTTTAGAGATGAGATAACTGAGCCACAGAAAGTTATGTGACTTTTCAAAAGTCACACAAATGATCTGGGACAGAACTTTAGAGGTTTAAAGTGGCAAATTTCCTCAATTCCGGTCAAGGTTTCCAAAAAACAGGTGTAATTTCAAGAATATTTTTGATAAAGACAAAAAATAAACCATTTCTAAGTTTCTTCCAAATGGACAATTCAATAAGTAAAGGTACACCTAATATAAAACATAACATTATAAACCAAAACATAGGTTTTTTTTAGATTTTTTTTTTTTTTAGAGAAAGAGTGCATATGTGTGCACACGCAAGGGGGGTGGGTGGAGCAGAGAGAGAGGGAAGAGGAGCAGACTCCCTACTGAGGGTAGAACCCCACAAGGGAGGGCTCCACCTCAAGACCCTGAGATCACCACCCGAGCTGAAATCAAGTTGCATGCTCAACTGAGCCAACCAGGTGTCCCCCAAAACGTAACTTTAACAGTTTATAAGAAAATATCCCACTCAGTTTTATAATCTTTGTGTTTCTATGTATAATTTTTTTTTAATTGGGATACTTTTTTCTGTTTGTCCTTTTTTTTTTTTTTTTGACCAAACATGTATCCTAACTTTTTATCCATTATAATAGAGTACCCTTACTAAAATTACACTTCAATTTCTTGGAAAACTTGAGGACTAGAAGGAAATTTGCCATTTTAAAACTGCAAGCAATTTTCCTATTTCTCTAGAAATAGAGGGTTGAATTCAATAAGAAAATCACTTTTCTTTCCCGATAGTGCCTGGGTGGCTCAGTCACTTAAGCATCTGCATTGGCTCAGGTCATGATCCCAGGGTCCTGAGACGAGTCCCACATGGGGCTCCCTGCTCAGCGGGGAGTCTGCTTCTCCCTCCGCTCCTCCCTCCCACCCCACTCGTGCTTGCTCTCTCTCTCGCAAAAATAAATAAATAAAATCTTTAAAAAAAACAAAATAACTTCCTCTACCCTTCTAGGTTCTTGGCTGAGATCCCGACTCCCCACACAATAAAAAGACAGAATAACAAGAGAAAAAAATCTATTTTAACTATGTATGTATAAGAGCCCCACAAAGATAAGAGGCACAGAAGGCAACCAAAGAAATTCTGGCTTATATACCACCCTGAGCTAAGAAAAGGGATATGGGTCTGAGACTTCAAAGGCAGAGAAGGTAACTCATAAGAAGGTGAAAAGAGGAAATGCACAGTAAACAAAATTAGCCCTGACAGGAAGGGAAACCTCTCAGATTACAGAGTGATCTCTTGCAATAGCCCCCCTTCCTGGTACAGACCCCCTTTCCCTTACAAAAGAGGAACTTTCCCTTACAAAATTTCCCTTACAAAAGAGTAACTTCTCTCTGTTATCAGAGTTTCTTGGGTGTCTACAGTTTCTCAAAATAATCAGCTCAAAACAGTCCTTATGCCAAAGAGACATGTTTTGGGGTACCACATTCTACTACCCTTCATCACCTTTAACACACCCATTGGGCAAAAGAAATACTCAGGAAGGAGGCAAGACAACTAGATACACTTCTTCTAATCTAACTCAACAACCATCCCCAGACTGACGTGAGGAAAGCAGTATTTTGGGAGACCTTGAGAAAAATCATGATGCCCTTCATCATTTAATAGTATTTCTTTTCTAAGAGAAAGAGATCAAATTAACAAATAATGATTATTGCCCATTGTTCTTCCACTATAGCAATGCCTGTGTGCCTCTTTCCCAAATGATATTCTACCCTTAAATATGAGGAAAAGGAGCACCTCAAAATCACTTACTCAAAAATTTCTTTGAAGATGGTACTGGAGTTTTTTAGAAAATTTGTTTTGCTTTCAAATTTCTCCTCATTTCCCAAGAAAGGAAAACCAATTATGATAAGATGATACTTTGGACCCATTATGTCTGCCTTAAGAGTACAAAGAAGTTTTTATTTGCTTCACTTGAGTGGGCTGCCCTTAGAAACTTGCTGCTAGCCAATTCCTGTGTATCAAGTGCCATCACTCTTAGAAGGCCCAGAACAATTAAGAAGTTCCAAAGAGTTCCAAAAGTGAGGGAATAGAAAAAGATATTCCATGCAAATGGAAAAGAAAAGAAGAAGAAAAAAAAGCCAGGATGGCAATATTTATATCAGATAAAATAGACTTTAAAACAAAGACTGTAACAAGAGACAAAAAAAAAGAACATTACATAATGATGAAATCAATCCAACAAGAGAATACAATGATTGCAAATAACTATGCACACAAAATTGTAGCACTTAAATACATAAAGCAAATATTAATATAGAGGGAGAAACTGACAGTAATACAATACCACCAGATGGCTTTAACACACCCCTTAAATCAATGAATAGATTGTCCAGCCAGATAATCAATAAATAGTGTCTTTGAATGACAAATTAGACCAGATGGACTTAACCGGATATATACAGAAAATTCCATCCAAAACAGCAGAATCCATATTCTTTTCAGGTGCACATGGAACACTCTCCAGGATAGATCATGTAGACCACAAAATTAGTTTCAATAAATTTAAGAAGACTGAAATCATATCAAGCATTTTCCAACCAAAACAATATGAAACTAGAAATCAATTATAAGAATAAAACTGGAAAAAACACAAACATAGGGAAGCTAAGCAACATGCTACTAAATAACCAATAGGTCAATGAAGAAATCAATGAGGAAGTCAAAAAATACCAAGAGACAGATGAAAATGAAGACACAATGTCTAAAATATTTGCGAATCAGCAAAAGCAGTTCTAAGAGGTTATACAGCAATACCTGCCTACTTCAAGAAACAAGAAAAGTTTAAAATATACAATCTAACTTTACACATAAAGGAACAAGAAAAGAACAAACTGGACCCAAAGTTAGTAAAAGGAAGGAAATAACAAAAATCAGAATGAAAAAAAACATGAAAGAGACAAAAGCAATAGAAAAGATCAATAAAATCAAGAGCGGTTCTTTCAAAAGAGAAACAAAATTGAGAAACCTTTAGCCAAATGTCTCAAGAAAAAAATGAGAGAAGGGGCACCTGGGTGGCACAGTAGGTTGACTGTCTCACTCTTCATTTCAGCTCAGGTCACGATCTCATGGGCTGTTGGAACAAGCCCCGAGTGGGGCTCTATACTCGGCAGGGAGTCTGCTTACGATTCTCTTACTCCCCCTTTGCCCCTTCCCCCAATCATGCACGTGTACACTCTCTAAAATAAACAAATCTTTAAAAAAAGAAAAGAAAAAAAAGAGAGAAGACCTACACAAATAAAATCAGAGAAGAGAAGTAACAACCAACACCACAGAAGTACAAATAAAAGGATTATAAGACACTACCTCAAAAAATTATATACCAAAAACTTAACATAGAAGAAGTGGACTAATTTCTATAAACATAAAATCTTCCAAAACTGAATCAGGAATAAACAGAAAATCTGAACAGACCAATTACTAGTAATGAAATCGAATGAGTAATCACAAACTCTCAACAAACAGAAGTCCAGGACAAGATTAATTCCCAGGTAAATACTACCAAACATTTAAAGAAGAGTTAATACCTACTCTCTGCATATTATCCAAAAAATTGAACAGGAAGGAGCGCTTCCAAATACATTGTACAAGGCCAACATTACCCTAACACCAAAAACAAAAATACTACAAAAACAAAACAAAACAACAACAAAAAACCCAAAAGTCAATATCCCCAATGAGCACAGAGGCAAAAATCCTCATCAAAATATCAGCAAACCATATTCAACAATACATGAAAGGGATCATTTGCCATGATAAAGTGGGATGCAGGATGGTTCAGATCCTACAAACCATCAATGTGATACACCACATTAACAAAATGAAGGATGGGGGTGTCTGGGTGGCTCTGTTAGTTGAGTGTCTGATTCTTAATTTCAGTTCAGGTCACGACCTCAGGATCATGAGATTGAGCCCCATGTTGGGCTCCGTACTCAGCAGGGAGCCTGCTTGAGATTCTCTCTCTTCTTCTCTCCCTTCCCCCCAACTCCCATGCTCTCTTTTTATTCTCTAAACAAACGAAATAAAACAAGCAGAGAACCTGAATGCATACTTTTCCAAAGAACACATCCAGATGAACAGACACATGAAAACATGCTCAACATCACTATCATCAGGAAAATGCAAATCAAACCACAATGGTTAATCACCTTATACCTGTTAGAATGGCCAGTATCAAAAAGAAACAAGGGTTGGCTATGATGCAGAGAAAAGAGAATCTTCGTGCAGTGTTGGTGGGAATGTAAATTGATACAGCCACTCTGGAAAACAGAATGGAAGTTCCTCAAAAATTAAAAATAGAAATACCATGCAATCCAATAATTCCACTATTGGTTATTTACCCAAAGGAAATGAAAATTTGAAAAGATATATGCACCTCTGTGTTTATTGAAGCATTATTTGTAATAGTGAAGATACATATGGAACCCAAGTGTCATCGATAGATGAAAGGATAAAGAAGATGTAATGTGTGTGTATGTGTGTGTATATATATATTCCAGTTATATATATAAAAACTGGAATATAATTGAGTCTTAAAAAAGAATGAGATCTTGCCATTGGTGACAACATGGATGGAGGGTGTAATGCTAAATGAAGTCAGAGAAAGACAAATGCCATAGGATTTCACTCACACGTGGAATTTTAAAAAACAAAAGCAGAAACTGACACATAATACAGCGAACTGGTTGTTGCCAGAGGGGAAGGGTTGGAGGAATGGACAAATTCCAGATATGGAATAAGTCACGAAGGATAAAAGATACAGCATGGGGAATATAGTCAGTGGTACTATATACATTGTATGGCAACAGATGGTAGCTACGGTTGTGCTGAGCACATTTAATATAGGGAGTTGTCCAACCACTATGCTGTACACCTGAAACTAATGGAACATTGTGTGTCAACTATATTTCAATGTAAACAAAAGAAAAAGAGTCCCTTCTTTGGGAGTGGACTAGATCTGGCCACCACACACACCTCTGCAATTTGTGAAATGCCAATAGCTGGCTCTTACAAGTGCTCACTTTCTGTCTCACAGCCTGCCCTCAGCTCTAAGCTCACCTCTCAAAATTAAGGGCTAATAGCAGGGTTTTCCCGTAACTTTGTGCTTAGTTTTTGTGTGCGTGTCATTCTGATGGTTTTTTAAAGATCAATATTGCAGGCCGGTTCTAATGTCTTCTTTCAACATCACTCCTCCTGTACCTCCTGTGTTAACAGTGAGTAGCTGATCTCTAGTGTGGGGCACGTCGATGGCTTTCTTCCCTATTTCCAGGGCCCATTTAAGATCTGATCTATCATGGAGTCATTTTAAGTCAGTTCAGGGCACATGGGGAAGTCCGTACTGAGGCTTCCATATTTCCTAGACTTTTCTTTTACATAGACAATCCTTAAAAATAGACTTTTTTTTTCCCACAAATAAAATATTTACCTTTTTTTGAATCAAAAATATGAAACAGATTGGATTTTAGTACAAAAACAATGTGCTGAGAAACTCTTGGTAGGAACTAATACATGTTCTTTAAAAAAGAAGAAAACCTTCTATTTTTTCTTTTTTTTACTACCACAGTATAAAAACACTAGCAGTTCACAGATTTATTAATGTTAAATTTCTGAAGCCCTGACCTTTGACAAATGTCAATGTTCTTCTCTCACTGTAGACAGAAGAGATGTTTTACCTTGGATTGCTTGACAAAGTGTGAGTACTTTATTTATGAAGTCACTTAAAAGATGAAATTTTGTCAAGGAGTCAGAAGGTTATATTATCTTGACATGCTTAAATGTGGGGTCACTATATTACAAAGTTATCTATTATCTGGAAGCTGTCTGAATAGATGTGATATTCACTGACTTATGGAACTGGCAAAAATCGCAGCTCACGTACTTGGACCTCCAACTCGACTCTGCAGTCCAGGCTATATTCATTACCTGCCAAATGATCATCTTCTCTCTGCAATAAAAGACTAAACTGCTCTGGATGAAAGAAGGAAAAGGTGGGGATATTTGCTCCTTAAAAAGATGAAGAGTAAGTTAAAATTAAAATACCAAATTGAGGGGGAAAGTTTCAACAAGGGACGATATCATCCTTAATATATAAACAGGTCTTAAAAATTTAAAAAAAAAAACATCGTTTGCACAGTACAAAATTAGTAGACAACATGAAAAACTCACACAGTGACAACTAGATAAAACAGGATAAAAAAGTTAAACTTTACTTATATAACTAGACACACACACACACACACACACACACACACACACACACTTGAACGGACAAGAAAATGGGCTGAGGGTGTTCTAAATTAACACTACACAATACATACAAATAGAGAAAATCATAGCCTATAATATCATTGTGGCTACAGGACTAAGAAACCTCTGATTATCAAAAGTAGAAATATTAAAGTCAAGGCCATTATGGGGAAAGAGGGAATGGTATAAAAGTTTCAGAATTGCAATACCAAGATTATTTTCACTGCAGGAATTTATTCGATAAAGGTATTTTTATTCATCTAAGTACATTTTGTTATTTCAAGCTACAAATAACAAACTTATTCAATGTCTCAAAAATAAATAAATAAAAAACCACTACCTCCATAGAGACTATGTTTTCTGAGTATAATTATGCAGCACTATTATAAAACAGAGGAAGGGTGACTGAGCAATCTTACGTGCCTGAAAACTATAATATAGTCTACTAAATAATATTTGTTTTAAGGAGAAAATTGAGGGAATTTTAAAAAGACTTCAACCTAAATAAAAGCACTACATGAAAAATTTGTGAGATACAGCTACAGCTATATTTAGAAGGAAACATTTTAATGATAATAAAGCAAAAAATATATGCCATACATTTGTTAAAGTTTTCATACATTATCACGTTTAAACTTTTTTATTGTATTTTTATTGTAAAATGTTGCTAAACAACAAAAATTCACCTGAGTAAATTTGAAGGTCTAACTGCCATTATGCATCCCTTCTAGCAAGTAGACGGGAGCTCACAGTTGTATAAAACAGAAGGTTTTCATAGGAAGGCGGGTGGGACAAGAAAGTTGTAGCAAAACAAAGGATTGTTTCAGGCAAGGTCACTTTCCCTTAGAGGGAAGAGCAGGGGGTCTTATGAGGTGGACTACCTCATCTTCCTTTGGGGGACAGAGAGGACCCCTGTGACAGATTACCTCATTGGTGCTGACCAGAAAATGCCTGACCGGTTAAGTCTACATTTCTGGGGGAGGCTGAAACTGCAATCAGGTTAAGTATTAAGCCCTGGCTTGGTGACTTGGCCTAAGTGACACCATTCTGGGCCTGTGGTTTTCTTTCTTTTTTAAAGATTTTATTTGTCAGAGAGAGTGAGCACAAGCAAGGGCAGCTTCAAGCAGAGGGAGAAGCAGACTCCCCTCTGAGCAAGGAGCCTGAGGTGGGGCTGGATCCCAGGACCCTGGGATCATGACCTGAGCGGAAGGCAGCCGCTCAATGGACTGAGCCACCCAGGTGCCCTGTGGTTTTGTTTTTTTTTTTTTAACAATATATACTCGTGAAGGTAAAATATACACCTTCCAAAGAATCATCATTTTTAAAAAAGCAAACAGGAAAACACCACACTTTTTTTTATAAAGAAAATATTGCAAAAACCCTAGAAGCTTCCTGGCTGCTCCTTTCCAAAGGGTCACATCCTCTCCCTCCCCTGCGAGAGCAACCCACTGCCCTGATTCCCTGACTTTGTAACTCTTCCAACTATGTATACATTTTAAAAAACACACTGCCTAATTTGGGCCTCTCCTTTACTTAAGTGGAATCATATTACATGTATCCTTTTGTAGCCTGATAATTTTAACATTTTTAGTTCATTGGTGTTGCCTGCAACTGTAGATCTTGTTTTTGTAGTATCATCTAGACATACCACAATGATACACTCTACCAATGATAAATACTTGGGTCATTTTCATTTTAGGGCTGCTATGAATACACTTATACTTACCTTCTGGGGCATATGTGCGAGATTTTCTCTGGTTAAAATCCAGAAGTGGAACCACTGTATCTTAGGATATGCACATATTTAAATTTAGTAAGTAATGCCAAATTAGTCTCCAAAGTAGTTGAGCCAATTTACATTCTCATAAGCAGTGCTCAAGAGTTCCAACTGCACCAAATTCTTAATACCAGGAATTGTCACACTTTATAATATCACCAGTCTGGGAGGAATGTTTTTTATTATAGTTTAAATTCGATTTCCCTAATTAATAATGAAGTTGACCACGCTTTCATGTTTATTGACATTCAAGTTTCCTCTTTTGTGAAGTACCTTTTCTCATGTTTTTCCCATTGTTTATAAAATTCCTTTTTATTTGGGGTTATTTGGTAGGAATTTTCTCTCTATGCTGGATATTAGTTTTTGTCAATTATATGATTTGCAGTTATCTTCACTCAGTGTGTGACTTGTGTCTTTACGGTAGCTTTTGAGAAAAGAAATTATTCATCTTAATGTAATTGAATTTAACAATCTTTTCTGTTATGCTACACAAATGTGTCTTTGTTCACGCATGCACTTTCTTTTGCTTTTGGCAAGCGTATGTGAGTATAATCTTGTTTAGGAAATTCTTTCCTACATGGAAAATACAGATATTTTCCTGGAATTTACTCGTATATGGTGTGAAGTAGGGGTCCCATTTCATTTTTTAAAGATTTATTTATTTTAGAGAGCGAGAGCATGCAAGCGAGCGGGGGGGAGGGGGGCAGCAGAGGGAGAAGGAGAGGGAGACAAATCCTCAAGCAGACTCCTGGCTGAGTGTGGAGCCCCCAATGTGGGGCTTGATCCCACGTCCCTGAGTTCATGACCTGAGCCAAAACCAAGAGCTGGATTCTTAACCTACTGCACAACCCAGGTGCCCCCCATTTCATTTTTTAAAATACAGGCACCCAATTGTCCCATTTGCTGAATAATATTTAATATTATAGTATTTATTGAAAAAAGCTATCCTGTCTCCACCTATTTGAAAACCATCTTGTTATATACCAAGAGTCCTATAACACGTGGCTCTCTTTCTCAATTCTCTATTCTGCTCCATTGGTCTATTTGTCTACCCCTGCAACAAAAACACACTCAGCTCAGTTCTTTAGATTTAGAAGTCATTATATTCAAGTGCGCCAATACTTCGGTCTTGAAATTCAGTATAATTTGAGAATCATTTTATCAAAGGTCCACAAAATAGTAAGGTTGGGATTTTTACTAGGATTACAATGGCTCTATAAATAATATTTGGGAACACTGACATTCACATTATGCATCTTAATCTTCTCTCTCCATTTAAGTATTCCTTAATTTCTTTCAACAGTTTTATCATTTTCTCCCTTAGTTTCTTGTAAATTTTTTGTTAAATTTATTTCAATGTTTCATATTTTTCTATACTACTGTAAATGGTATGTTTTTAAATTTTCATTTTCTAACTGATGTTTGCTGGTATACAAAAATGCAACTTGTTTTAGTACATGGTTTTTTTATCTGGACAACTTGCTAAATTCTATTAATTCTAAAAATGTTTTGTACTTTCTTTTGGGCCTCATTGACTTACTATTGGCTAGCTCTAGTACAGTGATCAACAGAATTGGTAGTGAGTATCATTGGTAAGTTCCCACTCCCGATGGGAATTTTTGAACTTTCAGGTAACATTAAGAGTGAGGTTTTAGGGGCGCCTGGGTGGCACAGCGGTTAGGCGTCTGCCTTCGGCTCAGGGCGTGATCCTGGCGTTATGGGATCGAGCCCCACATCAGGCTCCTCCGCTAGGAGCCTGCTTCTTCCTCTCCCACTCCCCCTGCTTGTGTTCCCTCTCTCGCTGGCTATCTCTATCTCTGTCGAATAAATAAATAAAATCTTTATGAAAAAAAAAAAGAGTGAGGTTTTGGAAGCAACCAAGATGTCCTTTAGTATGTGAATGGCTACATATACTGTGGTACATCCAGACAATGAAATGTTACTCTGTGCTAAAAATAAATGAGCTATCACGCCACAAAAAGACATGAAGGAAACTTAAATGCCTGTTACTAAGTGAAAGAAGCAAATCTGAAAAGGCTGCATACTCTATCATCCCAACTACATGACGTTCTGAAAAAAGGCAACATTATGGGGAGAGTACAAAGACCAGTGGTTGCCACAAGCTCAGGGAGGGGAGGGAAGGATGAATAGGTGGAATACAGATTTTTAGGAGAGTGTGACTATTCGTTATGATACTGTAATGGTGGATATATGTCATACATATGTTAGTAACATACAATGTACAGCATGAAGAGTGAACCCTAATATAAACTATAGACTTTGGTCAATAACAATACATCAGTATTGGCTCATCAACTGTAACAAATATACTGCATTAATGCAAGATGCTAGTAATAAGGAGTGTGGGGGGATGTTTGATGTGTGTAGTAGTATTTTCTATAGATACCATATGCCAGATTAAGTAAAATCTCTTATATACCTAGGGTTTTTTTCCCTTTTAAATGGATTTTGACTCTAACGAATGATTTTGTGTACCTAGTAAGATGATCAGATGATTTTTCCCCTTTAGTATGTCATTATGCTAAATTATTTGATATTTTAATGTTTGTTAAGTTCATAACCCTTGCTTTGTAACAGGCTGGTGGTTTATCTAAGCCATCTTTTATCCTAAATATGATAAATAGCTGTGAACTCAACAAAGAAACTAGAAAATAGACATAAATTTTTATACACCTATGTCATCCTCCTCCATTCCACAACCCCAACCCAGAGTATTTCCTGACGCTTATAATATACATATGGATTACATATATATGTGACATATATAAGCTCATACACACACACATATAATCATATATGTTACACACAATCATATATATCACACATATATAATCATATATATTACACATACACACACACACACAGTTGACTACTGAACAATGTGGGGTTAGGGACACCTACCCCATCCCAGGCAGTTGAAAATCCTTGTATAACATTTGATTCTCCCAAAACTCAACTCCTAATAGCTACTGTGGACCAGAAGACTTACCAATAACATAAACAGTTAATTAGCACATATTTTGTGTATGTATTACATGCTGTATTCTACAATAAAGCCAGAGGGAAAAAATAAAATCATTAAAAAAAAAACATTTACATTACTATGCTGTATTGATACTATAAGTTTATGTCACCTGTTTATAAGAGGAATCATTTGTCAGTACCTAGGACGAAAAAACACTGTAGATGTTATACATATTACTAACACTAGATATCAAAAATGAAAAGATAATGTGAAAAAGAAATTCATAGTTACTTACAAGTATAATGATTCATGCATTGATAAGAAGCAACAATATGACTGCTTTATGGTAGACTAATAATAACTGATATTATCACTTCACAGTAGCCTTACCTATACACTAATGAATGAATCCTTATAAATTTTTTATGGCGTACAGGATTACAGTTATATTCATGGAACAGTATTGGAAACACTGTTGATTTAAAAAAAAAAAACCCCACTTACCTGTGATAAGCTGAAACACAATTTCTCCAGTTATGAGAAATATACCATAGAGTGATATAATTCTTTGAAAGCCAAGTTATAAAACAGTAAGAAAACTAAAACACTAGTAATTTTATATTAAACATTACTCACCTGATGCCTAGGCAAGGAGAAGCTACCCATTTCCACGCAAGTCTTGCATGTGACGTTCTACACAATGAATACTTAGGTGATGATGATGACCCAAAAACATCCACAGTTCTTGCTTTCACAGACAGACAGACAGACAGACACAGACACACACGCACCCCAGACAGGTTTATTGACAAACTAGTATATTAATAGCATGAGGATTTACTATTAAGTGGAAGTGGATCATCATAAAAGTCTTCATCCTTATCATCTTCACACTTAGCAGACTGAAGAGGAAGAGGAGGGGTTGGTCTTGGGTGTCTCAGGTAGAGGAGATTAAGGGGAGATAGGCATACTTGATGTAACTTTACATAAATACATCATAATCTCTGACTTTCTTTAAAAAAGATTTATTTATGGGGTACCTGGGTGGCACAGTGGTTAAGTGTCTGCCTTCAGCTCAGGGCGTGATCCCGGTGTTATGGGATCGAGCCCCACATCAGGCTCCTCCACTAGGAGCCTGCTTATTCCTCTCCCACTCCCCCTGTGTTCCCTCTCTCACTGGCTGTCTCTATCTCTGTCGAATAAATAAATAAAATCTTTAAAAAAAATTAAATTAAATTAAAAAATAAAAAAGATTTATTTATTTACTGAGAGTGAGAGCACGAGTGTTTGGGGAGGAGCAAAGGGAGAGAGAATCTTCAAGCAGACTCCCTGCTGAGCACAGAGCCTGATGCAGGGCTCAATCTCACGACCCAGAGATCATGACCTGAGTCGAAATCAAGAGTTGGACACTCAACTGACTGAGCCACCCAGGAACCCGTCTTACTCTTTTGCTTTTTCATCTCTCTAAAAATGTTTCTCTCAGTACCAATCTTTCTTCTACCATTTTCTTTAGTTTCAGTACCCATATCATGAAGGGCCCATAGCATAAAAGAAGTCAAAAGCAATCCTGAATGATCAGAACCCTTCTGCCAGATTGTCTAATATCAATTTCTTTGCTATTCTTTTCTGGCACTGTTTCTCCTAAGTTTTCTTCCTTAAAGTCTGGCACTGGTTCAGAAACACTCATATCCATCAAGTACTCTTCTGTTAATTCCTCTGGTGTGGTGTCTCTTAGCTCTTGAATTTCTCCAAGATCCATTATTTTGAAACCCTTCACACACACACACACACAAAATTTTTTTTTCTCCATATCCACAATCTCTTTTATGGCCTCCTTGAATGGCTCTGCCTTAAATCCTGTGAAGTCACGCACAACATCTGGAAAGTTTTCTCCAGTAGGAATGTATAGTCTTGGGCTTGATGGCATTCACGGTTTTCTCTATAACAATGATGGGATCTTCAGTGGTGTATAATCCTTCCAGACTTTCATGATGTTCTATCAGGTTGACAATCCTTTCCATACAGTACCATGTGTAATGAGCCTTAAAGGTCCTTATGACCTCCTGATCTAGAGACTGAATCAGAGACACTGCGTTTGCAGGCAAGTAGACTACTCCAATGCCTCTACTGTTAAACTCATGGGGTTCTGGGTGACCCATGGTATTGTCCAATATTAAAAAGATTTTAAAAGGCAACGTCTCACTGCCAAGGTACTTCCTGACTTCAGGAACAATGCACTGAAGGAACCAACCCAGAATAAATGTTGAATGCTGTTATTGTTCAGACCTTCTTATTGTTTAACTACAAGACTGGCAGCTGGTATTTGCCTTTTCCCCTTAAGGCTCAGGGGCTAGCAGCTTTATAGATAAGGGCAATCCTGGTCACAAATCCAACGGCATTTGCACAAAATTGTAAAGTTAACCTATCCTTCCCTGCCTTAAATCCTGGTGCTCAATTCTCTTTCTTACTCATAAATGTCCTTTGTGGGATTTTCCCCCCAGAACAGGGTACTTTCATCTGCATTTAAAAACAAAAACAAAAAACAAACAAAAAAAAAACCCACCACCTGTTCAGGCAGATAACCTTTCTCCTTAGTGATTTTCTTTCAAGTGTCTGGAAACCCATCTGCTGCCTCTTGTTTGGGTAAAATCTGCTTCTCCTGTTAGTGTCACATTTTTTAAGCCAAACCTCTAATATTATCAAACCATCCTTTGCTGCTATTAAATTCTTCAGCTTTAGATCCTTCATCTTCCTTTTACGTTGTCATATAATGGGGGCACCTCGATGGCTCAGTTGGTAGAGCATCCGACTCTTGATCTCAGTGTTGTGAGTTTGAGCCCCATGTAGGGCATGGAGCCTACTTTAAAAAAAAAAAAAAAAAAGTTGTCACATAATGACTTCCCTTTTTCTCGAATCATATTAGAATCTACAGGTACGATTTTTTCACAGCGATCCTGCATTCACATAAAAGCTGTACTTTCAATATGAGACAAAAAGGTATTTCACAAAAAAATGAAATATTTTTGTGCCTGCTGGTGTAGCTGGCTGAGATGGCTTCACAAATTCCTTTTTTTTTTTTTTTCCAATGGTCTTTATAGTGTACTCTTGAAATGGCAGGAAACCGTATCTTCAAACTTATCTTGAAATGGCAGGAAACCACAGCTGCAGACCTCAATGTACGGTACATATCAAGCAATTCAACTTTTCCTTATAATGTCACGACTGTTCTCTGCTTCTTGGGAGCACTTCCAACATCACTAGGGCACTCTGTATGAGTCCCATGGTGTTATTCAAGGTTTATGGTATTGCGCTAAACATGAAGAAAAAATACGTAAGAACCAAGAAAGATCACTTTTTATTGTGATATGCAGTTTAATGGAAAGACTGCTTACAGAGAGCTGATTAGTGTTCTGTGGTATTTTAAGCAGATACTTGCAACCCTCGAGCTAACCCCAACAGCAATAGGAGGTGGCTACAAAATTACTACAGTAGGACAGTACGTAGGACAGTTAATTTTCTGTAGTTATGATTTAATACTGCGTCCTTTAACAGTTCTAAACTACGAATGGTATGATGTACAGTCTCTAAATGTGCACACAGATTCTGATAAACTTGAACTTTTTATAATAGATTTGTGCATATTTTGTGGTAGTATATGACAGAACAGACTAACAACAACATATATTTTATGCATTCGTGACCTACCTTTTCCTTAATTTTTTTCTATATTTCTAGGCTACATGGTTCCTCTACAAGTTTTTTCAAATTGTCACAAATCTCTAAAATAACTTTCATCATAATTATTGGGAAAAAATCCACATGAAGTGGACCCATGCAATTCAAACCCATATTACTCAAGGGTCCTGTGTATGTGTGTATTAAGATGGAGCAGCTTTTACTCCATTTCTACCCAACACAATTTTATGAAGACTAATCCCTACTGCACAGGGCAGGGCCAGAGGTGGATGAGGCATTCTCCAAGGTTGGATGAATGAATGAACGAACAAGTGTGTGTGTATGCATATATAGATAGATAGATAGATAGATAGATAGATAGATAAGATAGATTAGATAGATAGTACATTCCAAGAGAGTATATTTTTCATTTACACTGAGCATCATGGTACATTTAATCTTTTGGGAACTTATTTATTCACTCAATTTTATGTGCCAGAAATTCTGCATACATATTTAGTTCCATCATTTTGATAGCTACATAATCATTTGGGAATATACTTTATTTATCCATCCCCTTGTTTGTGGGTATCTGGATTGCTTCCATGTTTTTGCTTTAACAAATAAAGCTGCTAGGAGCTACTTGTACATATTGTGCAAGGTTCTTTTCACCTAGGCATGGGAGTTCTAGTGAAGTATATAAATGTTTAACTGTTAATGCCAAACTGTTTTGTAAAATGGCTACCATTCCCAGCACAGAGTTTTAAGCAATACTGTTGATCCAGAGCCTCTCCAATATGGGGTGCTGTCAGACATCTGATTTTGACCATTTGGGTATAAAGTGATGCTCAGACTGTAGCCCTTATATGTAGTCCCCAACATTTTCTTACCTTTTCACTGTTTATAGCAGCTTTAGTTATATCCTCTTTCTCCCCACCGTTTATATGTGCCTTCTTTTTTCTGACATAAAGTTAACAAACATTTGTCAATGTTAGTATTTCTTTGAGCTTACTTGATATTTAGTACTCAATATTCATTTCTATTTCATTAATTTCTGCTCATAACTTTATTATTCCCTTTGTCTAGCACCGTTTTTTACAATAAGGATTTACAGCTATACTTTTCCCTCACAGTACTATTTAGCGAGAAGTTTTTATCTGTAGTGCTTCCACGAACTTTTAGTTCCAAATGTTTTTTAATTTCAATTTAAAATTTTCTGTGACCTAAATTATTTGGGATTATATAAAATTTTTCCAGTTGCCCTACAGTTATCGATTTATAGCTTAATTACACTCTTATCAGACAACATTCTTTGAAGGAGTTCCACCTTCTAATATTTGTTTAAACTCTAGAGTGCTTGCAAAGAAAGTTTATCCTGAAGCTGCTGGGGGCAGTGTTCCATGGGGGTGTTCACTAAGAGAAGTTTGTTAAAATTCAGGGCTCCAAATACAAACAAGCAAAGCTGAAAAATGACTAAGCAGAACTGAAAATATAAGCAAGAAAATACACCCAAAGAAACTACAAGTGAGAAAAGAATAAAGGGTAGGACCCAATATAAAACAATAAAATTGTACAGAAAGAATAATGGCGCCAAAAGCTCCGTCCTTAAGAAGACTATTACAGACAACTTCAGGAAAGTCTGTTCAACAAAACAATAATAAAATGCAAGTAAACAGAATATACTTAAATCCAGGGACAAATTATAGTGATCATAAAGGATTTAAAAAGTTCTACTGTAAGAAAAACCATATGCAAATGTACCCCAATTGAAAACTTACAAGACAGATGAGGCAAATGGTAATGACAACATTAGCACTATATGAAGTAGAAAACCTGAATACACCAGTAACATAAAGGAAACTGAAACAGTAAGCAGAAAAACAATCTCTTGGAGAAACTTTTCCCAGATGGTCTTACAGGGGAGTTCTGTTGCATTGAAACAGATATACTCTGATTTACCCAAAATTAGAAAAATTGTGAAAGATGTCCATTTTTCAGGGTAGTAAAACCTTTGGGAAAAAAAACTGATGAAGACAATATAAAAGATTATGGGCCAATTTCACCAACAAAGATAGAAGCAAACTCGCATAAAATATCAGCTAACAGATTCTAGCTGGGAGTTTGAAAAATAACCCTAATAATACTTTCATTAAGTGTTTATTTTATTAAGAGTTTATTCTATAAATACAAAGATGATTTAATATCAGAAAATCTATAAATGGATGTTACCAGAGCAACGGAGTCAAGAAGAAAATACATGATTATTTCAGAAGATGTAGGTAAGACATGTGATAAAGTTCAATATTTAACTATCATTTTTTTCCTAAAAAAAAAAGAATAGAACTGAATTTAACTTTTTGACAGCTATGTATTAATACCCTATAGCAAACATCATAATTAATGGAACAACATTTGATGCATTTATTTTAAGGTCAATAACAAGATAAAAATGCCACCACCACAGGTACAGTTCAACATGGTACAGAACATTCTGGCAATGTAATAAGTAAAAGAAATAATATGCAAGAGATTGTTATTATTTGAAGCTGACTTTATAGTCCTCATAGAACACCCAGGATTAATCACCATCCCATTAAAAGGCCTTATAAGAAACTAAGACCTAGTACAAAACTGGGGTAAAAACAAAAAACACTGACATAGAATCAGGCAAGACCAATGTAATAAAATAAAAAGCCCAGAAACAAATCCTTCTGTATATAAAAAGTTGGTGTGTGACAGAAGTCATATCACAAGTCAGTGAGATACGATGGATTATTCCATGGAAAAAATAAGGTTGACTCCTTACCTCGCTTAGTCTTCATATGTGGACTCCAGATTTTTTAGAAACCAAAATATGAAAAGCAAAATTAAGGTATAAAGTTAATAAAAGGATACATACATAGGAGAATATCTTCATGATCTTGAGGTAGAGAACTATTTCTTACACAATATTCTCAAAGAACAAACCTTAAAGAAGAAAAGTGACAGACGTTACAATAACAAAATTAAAGGTCTCTGTTTATAGAAAGTCAACACACACAAAGTGAACGCATGGATACCAAATGGGGAGGAAATAACTGAAATGAAAATCATCAAGAAAAAGACAGAGAATCTCATAGAAAAGTGGGAAAAAGATAAAACAACTTACAAAAGAAACAATACTGCAAGAAACATGAAGACATGCTCAAACTCATATTTGGAGAAAGCAAATTTCATTAGGAAATATTATTATGTACATAAAATGGCAAAAATTATAAACTCATACACACCCAAGTACTGACAAAGATCTCAGAAAATGGTAATACTGTATTTCCGGTCATAGCTAAAACTGTTACAGCCATTATAAGAAACTGTTGTCCGAACTTAAAAAAATTAAATATAGGGATAGCCAATGACCCAGAAATCCTACTCCTGCATACTTCAGAGAAAATGCTAAAGAAAGCCACCACACACAAAATCCAAATATCACTTATATCAAGTTAAAAATATATGCAGCATCATAAATATTAAGAATTAAAAAGACAGAATGGAGGAACATATAGTCATTATAACAGAGATTAAGGAGTTGGATATGGCAGGAGAGATGGGGAATACATTAATATAAAACAAAAGAGGGTTTTGCATTAATCAATAATAATGTGCCATGAATGAACTGAGAGGTATACTTAATTCAGTAAATGTGGAAACTGAAAAGAAAAAGAAAAATATTTTCATAAGAACCTGAGAAAAAACAAACCTCATAAGCCTTTGAATGTATACACTTATGAGATTATTAGAATTCTATTACTATTGGCCTTGAACTAGCAATTTTGGTAGCAGTTCACTACTGCTAAAATAACAATAAAAAATTTAATTAAAAAAAAACCTAAGCAGCCAGCCATTCGAATAAAGACTTATGTGTTCTCCCATGCTCATGGATTGGAATAACAAATACTGTTAAAATGTCTATCCCACCCAAAGCAATCTACAGATTTAATGCAATCCCTATCAAAGTATCAACAGCATTTTTCACAGAACTAGAACAAACAATCCTAAAATTACATGTAACCACAAAAGACCCAAATACCAAAGCAATCTTGGGAGGGGGAAAAAAAAGGCAAAACTGGAGGCATCACAATTTCAGATTCAAGTTATATTACAAAGTTGTAGTGATCCAGACAGTATGGTACTGGCACAAAAAATAGATACAAAGGCCAATGGAACAGAAGACTCAGAAATGGAGCTACAACTACGTGGTCAACTAATCTGCAACAGAAAGACTATCCAATAGGAAAAGGACAGTCTCTTCAACAAATGGTGTTGGGAAAACTGAACAGTAGCATGGAAAAGAATGAAACTGGGCCACTTTCTTACACCATACAAAAAAACAAATTCAAAATGGATGAAAGACCTAAATGTGAGACATGAAACCATTAAAATTCTAGAGGAGAGCGCAGGCAGCAACCTCTTGACATTGCCCGTAGCAACTTCTTACTAGATAGGTCTCTTGAATCAAGGGAAACAAAAGCAAAAATAAACTATCAGGATTTCACAAAATAAAAGGCTTCTGCACAGCAAAGGAAACAATAAAACTAAAAGACAACCTACGGAATGGGAGAAGATATTTGCAAATGACATATTTGATGAAGGGTTAGTATCTAAAATCTAAAAAGAACTTATAAAACTCAACACCCACAAAACAAATAATTCAACCAAAAATTGGGCAGAAGACACGTATAGACATTTTTCCAAAGAAGACCTACAGATGGCCAAAAAACACATGAAAAGATGGTCATCATCACTTGCCATCAGGGAAATGCAAATCAAAACTACAATGAGATATCACCTCACATCCGTCAGAATGGATAAAATCAACAACACAAGAAACACCATGTGTTGCCAAGGATGTGGAAAAAAAGGAACCCTCTTGTGCTGCTGGTGGGAATGCAAACTGGGACACCCACTGTGGAAAACAGCATGGAGTTTCCACAAAATTTAAAAACAGGACTACCTTATGATCCAGCAATCACACTACTTGGTATTTACCCAAAGAATATAAAAACACTAATTCAAAGGGATTACATGCACCTCTGGGTTTACAGCAACATTATCTATAATAGCCAAATTACAGAAGCAGCCCAAGTGTACATCGACTGATGAATGGAGAAGTGGGTGTATACACACACACACACAATGGAATATTATTCAGCCATAAAAAAGAGATCTTGACATTTGCAACAACATGGATGGAGCTAGAGTACAATGCTAAGTGAAATTAAGTCAGTCAGAGAAAGACAAATCCCATATGATTTCACTCATGGAGTTTAACAAACAAAACAATGAGCAAAGGGGGGAAAACAGAGACAAAACAAGAAACAGACTCTTAATTATAGAGAACAGACTGATGGTTGCCAAGGGAAGGTAGGCGGGGGAATGGGGGAAGAGTTAATTCGGTGAGGGGATTAAAGAGTGCACCTGCCGTGATGAGAACCAGGTAATGTATGGAAGTGTTGAATCACTATATTGCACACCTTGGAACTAATATTACACTATGTTAAATATAAAAAAGTTATGTGTACCTACTACTCATAACAACTATTTTCCTATTGGAGTCGATGTTGTAGCAAACATGTTAATAATTGTAGCAAACGGAAGCCCATGTAATAAGTCTGTTTCACACTGTAATCCCTAATTGATTCATCTGTTGTATCCGCTGGTTTACGAAAACTCCCATGCATCACCAGTAACCCCAGAACCACAGCCTTCTGGAAATATCTTCTTCCTGGAGATCTAATGAAAAGAAATCAAACCTCTCCTTTTACCAGAAGGAAATTCAAGTCCCTCCTGAATGTTTGACGGTTTGTGTAAGGGGCTTAGATGTCTTGGTTGTCACTGATGACTGCTATTCTCTGGCTGCTCTCTGAGAACCACTGAGTTTATTTACTGCAATAACTCTACTTCTCTCAGTTTTGCTTTGCTAACTAACTGCCCATCCTAGATAGCAGGCACCTAGTAAATGTCATTAAAGCTACAAAACAAAACAAAAAAATAATAATAAAGTTACACATAAAAAGAAAACCTAAACTTGTAGTCATTACAGCTCCTACAGCCCCCGCAGCCCAGAATACCCATTCAGCTCTGAGTTCTTCCTTCTTTGTTTGACTCCTAATCAGCCTCAAGGAGACAACCAGGAAAAAAAAAAAATTACTTGACATAACTGTCTGGATTCCCTCCCTTTCCCCAGAAGGAAGGGCTGAACCCCCCCTTTTCTGCAATGTGGGATGCACTCAGTTACTGGCTCCAGGGAACTTTAAAGTATGGAAAAGGAAATATAGTAAAAAATCAAACCTAAATCTCATCAGTCCACTAGCTACAACTGTAAACTGTATGTGGGAAATACAGAATAGGGAAATGTATATACTCACTGTATATTAAGAAATCACTGTCCATTTTTTTCAGATTAAAATCATATCATGGTTACTTTTTTGGGGGGGGGTCCTGATCTTACAGAGATCATATTGAAATATTCACAGAAGAAATGATATGCTCCTTCAGGACAGCTACAAAATAATAGGGGAAACTAGCTGGGAGTATAAATGACACAGGAATAGAGTTAACTTCAAGCTGGGTGAAGGTCTTTGGGGGCTCATTATTCTAGTCTCTTAACTTTTACATATGTCTTAAACACTCTATTAAATATTTTTAAAATAAATTTCTGTTGAGATGTACTTTTCTCAAGAGACTCACTTATGATTATTAAACAGATTACTTAATATCTCCATCTCATTTATTTGTATTTTTTTTAATTTAAATTTTGTTAGTTAACATCCAGTGCAATATTGGTTTCTGGAGTGGAATTCAGTGATTCATCACTTACATAC
This sequence comes from Ailuropoda melanoleuca, assembly GCF_002007445.2. Classification (NCBI taxonomy): domain Eukaryota; kingdom Metazoa; phylum Chordata; class Mammalia; order Carnivora; family Ursidae; genus Ailuropoda; species Ailuropoda melanoleuca. The sequence continues at coordinate 10,704,846 of NC_048225.1, read as the reverse complement.
GACACCCAGTGCTCATCACAACAGTGCCCTCCTTAACCACCCATCTAGCCCAACCCCCAGCCACCTCCCTCCACCAACCCTCAGTTTGTTCTCTATCATTAAGATACTTGCAATGATGTGGATGAAGCTGGAATGTATTATGTTAAATGAAATAGGTCAGTCAGAGAAAGACAAATACCATATGATCCCACTCATAGGTGTAATTTAAGAAAGAAAACAGATGAACATATGGGAAGGGGGAGAAGAGAAAAAGGAGATGGAAACAACCCAAAAGTGACTCTTAATCATTTATTTGTATTCTGATTGCTTTATCCAAATTAAGAAAAAAAAAACAAGAATATGTGTATTATAATCATAACCCAAGAGGCATTTTGATGACCTTACTAAAGCAGAAGTCTGCTCAAAGATGACTGATTTGGAGTCACCTCTGACTCACCTGCTTTAAATATTTTATGGTAAGAGAACTACATTTTGAAGTTGGCCTCACTGGGCAGCCTGCTATATATACAAATTCACATAGGAAAAAAAAAAAAAAAGAATAGGCATCAATGTATTAACAGTGGTCTTCTCTGTACAGTGAATTTCTAAAATATTCACCTGTTATTTTAAAGTCAGGAAAAAACTGACATACAAAATACATACAAAACAAAGCCTATGTCAAAAGATAAGGAAAAAGGCAGCCCTGGTAAAAGCAAACCAGTGACCAAGAAGTACACATAAACCTAGTCCTATTCCAAAAAGATAGTAAATCCAGAGAACACTTATAACACTAAAGTTTTCTTCTCTCTAAATTTACTTCGGGGTCCTTCTGACTAGAAACCCATTTTCTCAAAGAACTGATGCTGGAAAAAGCGATGCCCCACACAGCACACATTAATATGGCATCTTGCTTACTAAAGAAAAAGATCCTGATGTAAACTGACCAGCATTCAGAATTACACATCAGGCCCTTGTGTGTTTGCCTGGAATCAGTTCCTCTGTAAGGGACTGGTCTCCTGTTGGTGTACTGACCAAATCAGATGTCTGGGCCTGTAACTCAGAGGAAGCTACATTTGTGCACCCAACTCAGCTATTGTTCTCAAGTCTCTGAGTTGACCAGTGGACCATCACCCACAGTGATATCTACCTCACTCACGACCACCTTTTACTCTGCACTGAGGGGTTTTAGCATGCAATAATCATTTGCCAGAATTGAGGCTATCAAAATCTTACACTCGTTCCCTCATTCATTAAGCAAATACTCAGTAGGGCACTTCAAAGAGCCTGGGGTGTCCCCTTCTCCCTCAGCTCACTAAGCTCCATCCAAGCTGACTCTGACAGTTCTGAGAATACACTAAACTCTTTGCTACCTCAAGTCCATAGTTTTCTATGCCTCCCACAGCCTCCTCCTCAACTTTCTGGGCCAGACTAAAATGTTGCCTAATCAAGACAACCAGCACTGGACATCTTCTTTAAAGTAGCCCTTCCTCCTCCCTCAACACCGCCCCCCCTTGGTCTTCACCGCGGCACCTTTTTATGTAACAGCACAATTATCATTTTATTTATATAGTGTCTGTCTTGCTCACTAGAATATAAAGTCCATGAGGAGATGGAACTCTGTCTTGGCTAGATGTTCAATTTTTAAAAAATACTCAGCACAGAGGAGGCTGGGGGAACATGGTGGAGTAGGAGGACCTGATTCATCTCACCCCACAGACACAACGATATCTGAAAATGATTTGGGGACTAGCAGAACAGATTCTCCGCAGCTAGTTGGAGCGAGAAGGCACATGCAAGAGGGTAGAAGGGCTGAAGACTCCTTTAGGAAGCAGACCCCTGGTGTAACCAGAGGGGACGGACTCCACACAGGGCACTTCAGCCCAGGGGACGCACACCAAGGAATCTCCCTTATGTCTGGCTTTGAAAACCAGTAGGGATTAACTTCAGAAGCTTTACAAATCAGGGGGCTTAACCTGGGAGAGCCGGCAGGTAAGAGGAAACTGACTCTGCACACTTGAAGAGCCAGCATACTAAATAACTCGGCCCTGGACACAGCACAGATTCAGAAGTTTACAAGGTGCCTGGGGTAGAGGTGAAGACTTATTACCCAATCTCAGAATGTGCGCCAGATGAGCAGGGATCCGCAGGGGCTCTCTCTGAGAACAAAAGTGCTGGTGGGTGCCATTTTTCTTTCCCTGCAGACCTGCCCCACCCAACCCAACCACCTCAGCAGGTGCCCCTCCAAAGCAGCTCCTGCCCCGCCATACTCTTCAGATGCCCTGGCCAGGACCAGCACCACTCCAAAGTGACTCCTGCCCCGCCTGTGGATAAGGGAGAGAGAACCCAGCATGCCCACAGTCACTGCAGCTGTGCCTTTTCATTGGCTGCGGAGGGGGCAAGGCCTGCCATCTGTGTGCCTGAACCACGGCCGAGGTGAACAGCAGGTTGCCAGGCTGAGTACCAGCCCCAGCAACCAATGACCCCACAGCAGCTATAGCTGGGCTTCTCTACAGCATGAGGAGCAAACCCTGCACTGTGCACCAGCAGGTGAAATGGGTAAGTGGGTCATTATAGTCAGTTGGGCTAAATAAAGGCCAGCCCACCAACAAACACGCCCACAGCAACAATATCTCAGTCAAAACAAAACTTGTGCATGCAACCCACACTGACACCTCTTTATGCAACAGGGCAACACAAACCTCTTTACATAAGGCCACTACTTTCCAAAGCAGGAGATGGAGCTGACCTACCTAATACACAGACACAAACAGAGCACTGGACAAAATGAGGAGACAGAGGAGTATGGCCCAAATGAAAAAACAGGACAAAATCACAGTTCAAAGTAATGGTCATAAAGGAACAGATCTGAGAAAGGTGCAGATGAGCTCATAAGAACTTCAACCAAGAGACAGAAAATATGTAAAATAACCAGTCAGACCTGAAGAATACAATAACCAAAAAGAAAAAAAAAAATGCACTAAAGGGAATCAAAAGCAGAATAGAGGCAGAAACACAGATCAGCAATCTGGAAGACAGGGTAAAGAAGAGCAACCAAGCTGAAGAGCAAAAGGAAAAAAAAAACAATTTAAAAAACTGAGAACAGGTTAAGGGAACTCTGTGACACCATCAAGCATAATAATATTCGCATTACAGGGATCCCAGAAAGAGGGCAGAGAAGGGGGCAAACAACTTATGTGAAGATATAACAGCTTAAAACTTTCCTAATTGGGGAAGAAAACAGACATCCAGATCCAGGAAGCACAGAGAGCCCCTAACAAGGTGAACCCAAGGAGGTCCACACTAAGATACATAATAATTAAAATGGTAAAAGTTAAAGAAGAATCTTAAAGAGCAAAAGTAGCAAAACAGCTACATACAAGGGAATCCCACAGGCCTATCAGCTGATCTTTCGGGAAAAACTTCGCAGGCCAAGACGGAGTGGCATGATATATTTTAAGTGTTGGGAGGAAAAAAAAAAAACCCTACAACCAAGAATACTCTGTGCAAGATTATCATTCAGAAGTGAAAGAGAGATAGTTTCCCAGACAAACAAAAGTGAAAGGAGTTCATCACCACTAAAACAGCCTTATAAGCAAAGTCAAAGGGAAGTCTTTAAATAGTAAACAAACAAAAAAGGCCATAAGTAGAAGAAATGATGAAAAAAAATTTTTCACAAGTAAAAGCAACCATATAGTAAAGATAATATCTTAATCACTAATAAAGGCACTGTGTAGGTTAAAAAACAAAAGTAGTAAAAGCAATTATATCTACAAAAATCAATGAGGGGGTACACGAAATAAAAAGATATAAAGTATAACATCAGACACATAAAACATGGAGGAGGAACTAAAAATTCAGTGTTTTTAGCATATGTATGAACTTAAGCAGGCAACAACCTAATATGGGATGCCAGATATGAACCCAATGGTAACCACAAATCAAAAAGCTATAGATACACAAAAATAAAGTGAAAGGAATCCAAGCACACACAACACTAATGACAGGCATCAAACCAGAAAGGAAGAGAGCAAAAGAAGAAAGAAGCAGAGACGAACTACAAAAACAAGCAAAAAATAGTTAACAAAATGGCAGTAAGTTCACACCCCTGTCAATAATTACTTTAAATATAATGTACTAAATGCTACCATCAAAAGACATAGAATGACTGAATGGATTTTAAAAAACGACCCATTTATAAGCTGCATAAAAGAGACTCACTTTAGCCCTATAAACACACCCTGACTGAAAGTAAATGGGTGGAAAAAGATATCCCATGCAAATGGAAGGAACAACAACAACAAAAAGACCAGAGTAGTAATAATTATATAAGACAAAACAGACTTTATTATTTTTTTAAAGATTTATTTATTTTAGAGACAAAGAGAGCAAAAGTGGGAGGGGCAGAGGGAGAGAGAATTGCAAGCAGACTCCACACTCCCGACACAGGGCTCAATCTCTTGACGGTGAGATCACAACCTGAGCCAAAACCAAGAGTCAAGACACTCAACCGACTCCACCACCCAGCGGCCCCAGACAAAACAGACTTTAAAACAAAGACTGTAACAAGAGACAAAGAAGGGCATTACATAATGAAGGGGTCAATCAAACAAGAAAACAGCAATTATAAATATCTACGCACCCAACACAAGAGCACCTAAATACATAAAGCAGACCTTAACAGACACATAGGGGAAAATTGAGAGCAATACAACTATAGTATGGAACTTTAACACCCCACTTACATTAGTGTACAGATCATCCAGACAGAAAAACCAACAAGAAAATAGTGGCTTTGAACAATACATCAGACTAGACAGACTTAAGGGATACATACAGAAAACTCCATCCCAAACAGCAGAATACAAGTGCACTCTTTTCAAGTGCACATGAAACATTCTCCAGAAAAGATCATACGTTAGGCCACAAAACAAGTCTCAATAAATTTAAGATTGAAATCACATCAAGCATCTTTTTCAATGAAAATAGTCTGAAACCAGAAATTGATTACAAGGGAAAAAACTGGAAAAAACAAACAGGTGGAGGCTAAACAACATGGAACTAAACACCCAGTGGGTCAATGAAGCAATGAAAAAAGAGATCAAAAAACACATGAAGGCAAATGAAAATAAAACACAACAGTCCAGAATCTTTGGGACACAGTGAGCAGTTCTAAAAGGGAAATACATAGGGATACAAGCCCACCTCAAGACACAAGCTCAAAGTACAAGTTAACCTTACACCTGAAGGAACTAGAAAATGAAGGAACAGCCCAAAGTTAGTAAACAGAAGAAATAAATTAAATAGAGACAATAAAATTTTTAAAAAATCAGTGAAACCATGAGCTAGTTCTTTAAAAGAGAAACAAACTTGATAAACCTTTAGTCAGCCCCATGAAGGAAAAAAGAGGACTCAAAATCAGAAATGAAAGAAGAAAAACAACTGACAACACAGAAATACAAAGAATTATAAGAGACTACAACAAAAAAATTCTATGCCAACCAATTAGACAACCTAGAAGAATCAATTTCTAGAAACATACAATCTTCCAAAACTCAATCAGGAAGAAATAGAAAATCTGCACAGACTGATTACTAGTAAGAAAATGGAATTGGTAATCAAAATTTTCAACAAACATGTTGGGACCAGGACTGGATGGCTTCACAGGTGAATTCTACCAAACATTTAAAGAAGACTTAATACTTACTCTTTTCAAACTATCCCAAAAAAATAGAAGAGGAAGAAAAATTTCCACATTCATTTCATGAGGCCAGCATTACCCTGATCCCAAAACAGAAAAAGACACTATAAAAACAGAGACTACAAGCCAATATCCCCCCAATTAACAAGGACACAAAAATCCTCAACAAAATATCAGCAAATCACATTCAACAATATATTAAAAGGAACATCTGCCACAACCAAGCTGGATTTATTCCAGGGATGCATGGGTGGTTCCAATTTTGCAAATCAATATGATACATCACATTAACGAGCAGAAGGACAAAAACCACATGATCATCTCAACAGAAGCAGAAAAAGCTTTTGACAAAATACAACTTCCGTTCATGATAAAAACTCTCAACAAAGTGGGTTTAGAGGGAACATAACATAATAAAGGCCACATATGAAAAACCCAGAGTTAACATCATACTCAACGTTGAAAAAGGGAAAGATTTTCCTCTAGGATCAGGAACAAGACAAGGATGTCCACTCTCACCACTTTTATTCAACATAGTACTGTAAAGACCTAGCTGCAGCAATGAGACAGGAAAAAAAAAGTAAAAGGCATCCAACTTGGTAAGGAAGAAGTAAAACTGTCACTGTTGAAGGTAAATGACATGATATTACACATATAAAACCCTAAGACCCCACCAAAAAAGAACTATTAAAATACATAAAGTTGCTGGATACAAAATATAAAGAAATCTCTCACGTTTCTATACACAAATAGAAAGTAAAAGACAAATTAAGGAAACAATCCCATTTACAATTACACCAAAAAAAAAAAAAAAAAATCCTAGGAATAAATTCAACCAAGAATGTCAAGATCTATACTCTGGAAACTCCAAGACAAGGATGTAAGAATGAAGACAACAAATATATGGAAAGATATACCATGCTCATGGATTGGAAGAATGTCATTAAAATGTCCATACCACTCAAACCAATCTACAGATGCACTGGAATCCTTACCAAAATATCAATAGCATTTTTCACAAAACTGAACAATCCTAAAATACGTATGAAACCACAAAAGACCTCAAACACCCAAAGCAATATTGAAAAGAACAAAGCTGAAGACAGCACACTCCCAGATTTAAAGATATACTGCAGGGGCGCCTGGGTGGCAGAGCGGTTAAGCGTCTGCCTTCGGCTCAGGGCGTGATCCCAGCGTTATGGGATCGAGCCCCACGTCGGGCTCCTCTGCTATGAGCCTGCTTCTTCCTCTCCCACTCCCCCTGCTTGTGTTCCCTCTCTCGCTGGCTGTCTCTATCTCTGTCTTATAAATAAATAAAAAATCTTTAAAAAAAAAAAAAAGAAAAAGAAAAAAAAATAAAGATATACTGCAAAGCTGTAGTAATCAAAACAGTACAGTACTGGCGCAAAAAAACAAACATATCAATGGAATAGGACAAGTGCCTAGAAATAAACTCATGATCATATAGTTAAATAAGGCAAGAATATACAACAGGGAAAAGACAGTCTTCAAAAACTGGTGTTGGGAAAACTGGACAGCTACCTGAAAAAGAATGAAACTAGATCACTTTCTTACACCATGCACAAAAGTAAACTCAAAATGAAATAAAGACCTAAATGGGAGATGTGAAACTATAAAACTCCTAAAAGAAAACATAGGCAGTAATTATCAGCTTTAGCAACACATTTATGAATATGTCTCCTCAACAAGGGAAACAAAAGCAAAAATATGAGGACTATACCAAAATAAAAAGCTTTTGCATGGCAAAGAAAACCAACAACAAAACAAAAAGTCAAACTACTGAATGGGAGAAGGTAATTGCAAATGATATATCCAATTATGGGTTACCAACCAAAATATATAAAGAATTTTATATACATGTATGACTCAAAACCAAAAAAAAAAAAAAAAAAAAAAGAGAATCCAATTAAAACATGAACAGAGCACCTCAGCAGGCATTTTTCCAAAGACATACTGGTGGCCAACAGACATGAAAAGATGCTCAACTCCACTAATAAAGGAAATGCAAACCAAAACCACAATGAGACATCACCTTACATCTGTCAGAATGGCTAGCATCAAAAAAAAAAAAAAAAGCCACAAGAAATAACAAGTATTGGCAAGGATGTAGAGAAAAGGAAACCCTTGTGTAGTGTTGGTGGGAATGAGAATTGGTACAACCACTGTGGAAAACAGAATAGAGGTTCCTTAAAATATTACAAATAAAAATACCACATGATCCAGTAATTCTACTGGATCCCAAAGAAAACACCCCTCAAAAAGAAAATACTAATTTGAAAAAATACATGCACCCCTATGTTTACTGCAATGTTATTTACAATAGCCAGGCTATGGAAGTAGCCCTAGTGTCCACTGACTGATGAACAGATAAAGAAGAGGTGATATATTTATACAATGGAATATTACTCAACCATAAAAAAGAATGAGATCTTGCCACCTGCAATAACACGAATGGACCTAGAGGGCATTATGTTAAGTGAAATAAGTTAGAGAAAGACAAATACCACGTGATTTCACGTATATGTGCAATCTAAACAACAAAATAAGCCAAAAAACAGACTCCTAAATACAGAAAACAAAGTGATGGTTGTTAGAGGGGAGTTGGGTGGGGGGATGGGCAAAATAGATAAATAAAATAAAGGGGATTAAGAGGTACAAACTTCCAGTTATATAGTAAATTAGTCCGGGATACAAAATGTACAGCATAGGGAATATAGTCAATAATATTGTAATAACACCATGTGGTGACAGATGGCAACTACACTTGTGGTGAGCGCTGAGTAATGAATCGTGGGAACCATTCTATTGTACACCTGGAACTAACATAACATTGTATGTCAACTATACTTCACAAGCAAACAAACAGCACAATCAGAATCTTCAAAAACTGTATCAAAATAAGTAAAAATAAATTTTTAGTCCTAAAACTGTTCTATCAACTAAATACTGTCTAATTTAATTCTCCAGAACTATGGAGACTTGCTATTACATTTATGTAATTTAAGCTATTTTCACAGAAGAAAATCCCAAAGCACGGACCATTCTCCCACTTAAATTCAGAACCATTTTTATCATGATCTCTAATAGTGCATTTCCAAAGGTCTTTCAGGAGCTCAGTATTTAAAAGTTTTTATCATTCTTTTCTCAAAAAAACAGTATTAATCATAGGAAACACTTACCAATGTTCTTCAAACTTGAACTAGATTTGGGATTTAATTCAGATGATTTTTTTAATTTTCAGGCTTTATTTGAAACTCTAATTTTAAAACTCATACATGTCCCCTCTCCCCACCATGCTCAGAAAGCCTGTGTCTGAACATCAAAGACTTCATAGCTAAAGGTCACACAAAAACAATTTCAGAATGTCAAAACTGGAAAAACAAAGTTTCAAATAACCAAGGAATCCATAGCATTCTAGAATCACCTGGAAAGATTGTACAGGGTCAAACACATGGACACAGCATCTTGCTTTGATGCTCTGATCATTAACACATCACACAATTTCATCTCAACTAGACCACCGCAAGGCTTTTTTGCAGATCTTCCAACTCCTCTCATTTAATAGTTGTCAGAAAAGAATTATTTGGGTAGGAGAGAATGTACCTTCTTTCTCTCCTTTTCCAGGAGTGTTCTGGAGAGATATCCCATCCCAAGCATAAATATACCAGTGATTCCCAAACTTCACTCTGGGAATTGATACAGGCCCAGGATAAAGATGGTGTGTTTTTTAAATCAATCTGAAGTGCAATGAAAATAAGGACACGATTGGATTTTTCACAAAGCTAAATGTATTCCACTTAAAGTACCTGTCCCTTATTCTGAAATTACATACTTCTGTTATGGTTTGGTTTGGTTTTGTTTTTTTGTTTTTTTAAGGTTTTATTTATTTATTTGAGAGAGAGAGATAGAGAGAGATCACAGAGGCAGAGGGAGAAGCAGACTCCCCTCTGAGCAGGGAGCCCGACATGGGGTTCGATCCCAGGACCCTGAGATCATGACCTGAGCCAAAGACAGATGCTTAACCCACTGAGCCACCCAGGCGCCCCCTTTGTTATGTTTTAAAATGTCTTTTCTTTTCTGAAATGACGGTGATAGAAGATGGCATTTTTAACATCCTTGTCTGGCAAAATAAACGCTGGCAATCTCTAGAGAGTATCCAAATAACAACATTTGTACTATTTATAAAACACAAAGCTGTGGAAAACAAATACTGATAGTCCGAGGAAGAAACAAGTTTTTCCAGTAAGAACGGCCCTGGAGCACATCATGCCAACCCCCATATTTCTGGAAGCTTATGTTGAACGTATAGTTCAAACAAGAGCCACCTTTCCTCCTATTCCACTCTAGGGACGGCTAGGAATTCCCTTCACAGTGCCTCTAGTATCTCTCCTACTTTTCATCTCGCATGGCTTTCTGCTAGTTGTTAAATGCGAACATAAAAATGATGGGGCTATCATGTTGACATATTTTGCAAAGCACTGTAAGGACAGAATAAGAAGGCACAAGGTAGAATGAAATACTTTAGAACCCATGAATAGTAAAGATGAATGTATAAGAAAAATAAATGAATGACTTGGACAGAGGAAGTACAAGCAAGGAGAGGGAAAGTATTTACTACATACAGTCTCTAATTTAACAACGGATTCTATTACCCACTAGACAGAGCTGGTGAGGTAGAAAATGGAAAGGTTTTCCCACAGAAGCTAAAACGGGCCTGGATTGTGCAAGAAGTACCCCTAATTCAGAAATCAGAAGCATCTCTCTCCTACCTCATGGGACTAAATTTAAAGGTAGGAAGAAGGCTGGATGCTCCCAAAGTATACTGGTTAAATTTCCTTTGTCTGTAAATAAAACCAGCCATTCCTTACCTCACTTTGATGCCGACATGAGAAAGCAGCTCCCTAAATTCTCCACCTCCTGCTATTCCAAACTGGAAAACAGAAGTTCTTCCCAAAAGCACAAGCAAACGTCCCCAAGTTCAGCTCCATGAAAATGGGTTGTGTGAAATTATGCATCCTTTTGTGTGTGTGTGTGTGTGTAGTAAAATATACCTAAAATTTACCATTTTTGCCATTTTAAGTGTAGTGAGTTCAGTGGCACTAAGTACCATTGACCCCTGAACAACACATATTTGAACTGCATGGGTCCATGCATATGTGGATTTTTTTCAACAAACACGTTGGAAAGATTTTTGGAGATTTGCAACAATCTGAACTAACTCACAGATGAGCTGCACAGCCTGGAAATATGGAAAAAATTTTAAAGAGTTAGGTATGTCACAAATGCATAAAATATATGCAGATACTACTTGAACACATATACAGACCGACTGTAAAAAGTTACAATTTTTCAAAACCCGGCACCATTCATAGTTGAGAGGAATATAAGCAAATATGAGGGTGCACTATTGAATCATAATTGCATAAACTGGACTACCGTAATAATTTCATAGCCACCACCCGGTGCTACTGCGGTGAGCTCAAGGGTTGTGAATATCCACTTAAAATGCTGTGTGGCACTAACCACCCCCGCACGAGCACTGCAGTGAAAAGTGATCTCTAGAGATCCTACCAGTAAAGTTTCAGAGCAGTAAAAAGTTATATATGCAGATTTTGACTGCACGGGGGTCGGTACCCCTAACCCCCGTGTTGTTCAAGGGTCAGCTGTACAATTCACATAGTTATGCAACCCAAATTATGCAAGTTCTCGTGGGTCCCCAAAGATTCTGCGGGCTGTTTATGGCATGTTTTCATTTGTACGAGAACCTATCTTGCTGCACACTCCCCAATCTTTGCATTTTCTAAGGCTTATTCCTGAATGAGAGACTCTTGTTTTCTGCATCCTAGAATACCAGTGGTATTACAACCCAGGTGCAAAACGACACTGATTAAATTACCCCGGACACCAAGTTAAAGCGCAGGTCAGACGCACTCGACTTGACAAGTCAGTTATGAAAGCAACTATTACATCTGCCTACATTTTAGTGGAATGAAGATTTATAATCCCTTCTTTTTGTAACCTTTAATTGAGATATCTGACATACAGAAATTATATATTTAAGGGGCACAACTTAATGTCTTTATATATATGTATACATTGCAGGGAAAAAAACCCATCAAGCTAAATAAATATTCATACAGTTACCAACTTTTGTGTGTGTTGAGTAGATTTAAGACTTGTCCTCTTAGAAAATTTCTACTCAGTAGAAAAGACTCAACTAAGGAGAAACTTCATTTCCGTGAACACCATGGCGATGGTATAATCAGGAGCCACACAAAATTAAAAGGCTTTGGTCAAATAACCTAAACTCAATACAACAGCTTGTAGCAAAGTACAGAGCATTAATAGTTTTTGCCTCATCAAAAGATACAGAACATAACAGCTTCTGCTTTCATCAATCTGCTACAGATGGGTTATCTTAACAGCCAATTTTCCACTGTCCCTGCTGCTTATTAATTTTTGAAGACGTAGACGCCTGAGCGTACCTAGGGCTGTCATGAACTATCACAATGCAATCGGTATGTCAAAATTCAGTTAATGACAAAATTGCACTTGAACATTACAACTAGCTATTCTTACCTTTCTTAAGGCTTACACGTCAAAGAACACCACTCTGCCAAAGGAAACGATCGATTTCCCTATGAATTTGTCAGCTGGTTTATTAATAAAGAGACCTATTGTTTTGTAAATGAAAAAACACGGGTCTCTCAGGCTCCGTCCTTATCTGCTATGGCTCAGCTACTGAGAAAAAGGGGTCTTTCTTGCCCACACACTCACTGTCATGGCAAGATTACCATGAGCACTCAAGGAATGCTGACTGGAGACTATCATCACTGTACTAATTCGTTCACCTTATGAGTTTAATTCAGGGGAAATATACCTGGATAATCCTACGAATATGGTTTGCAGGATAATTACAGCACAGCCAGAAGAACCACCAAATGAAAAGCCCTCGGGAATGCTGGAACAGGCAAGCTCTGCTAAACAAACATACTGATCATTCCTAAGGCCGTAGTTATATTTAAACCAATTTGCATGGCAGTTCATTTCACAGAAATCACTTCATAGCTTCAGGAATCCCCTGTGAAATCAGTTACCAGCACTACCAATTTAAATTTCTTAAAAAAAAAAAAAAAAGCCAACTAATAAATAATGAACTGACCGCTGAACCATTATGCCTTCATACAGACCTGCATCAGACCGGATTTGCTTATTTCACAGGTTGCCAATTATCTTGCTAAAAATTAACATGTGCTCCATTAGGGGATACTGCTCCATTAGGAAAATACGGAATAAAGGACTAAATCAGTGAGCAGGTCATTTATGGACAGAAGATTTAAAATAAAAACCAGGAGCTAAAATTCTTAAGAAAACGAAACGGTAGGGCTCCAACCATTAACCTGATGAATACCCGGGCCAGCTGTAGGGGAGAACCCCTGAAGCATTAACAGTAGCATCCACTTCCTTGGAACCTTTCTTAAGCCCAGTGTTTTCCCATCTATTCTTGCATTAGAATTTATAACATTCCTGAGAGCCGAGTAAGGACGAAGACTGTCTTGCCAAATTTTAGTTGGAAGCACTAAAGTCAAGTCAAGGTCACACTGGTAGTGAAACAATCCTCAGCAACATTTAGTCAGTCATAGGCCATTAAGTGAACACGGATTTAAAATAATGCCCCAGCCACCATAGCTAATCAATCACAGCACCATTTCCCAGAGATCCTGGACTGAAAGAATCCAGTATCACTGGGCATTAGTTATCAGGACAGGGTGTTCACTGTGTACCAAGCACTGAGCTCAGAACTATATGAGAAGCATTTCATTCTAACATTATGCTTTAAGTCAGGTACCATCCTTCTCATTTTATAAATAAGAAACTTGAGACTTAGAGAAGTGAACTTGGCAGAGCCACTTTAGGTCTCAGAGCTCATATTTAAAGCCAGAATTTGATTCAAGAGCCCTGTCCTCGACTAGGATACAATCCTGTCTTCCAAACCACTGAAGCTGGCACATGAGCTAAAACCCATTCTACTCCAGACAGCAGAAAGAACATGGGTCAGAAAAGTTGGCGGACTTATGTTTTCTCACCTTACACTTAACTGTACTTATGAACTTGAGCCTTAATTTGACTCATTTGGAAAAAGTTCAAGTCTTTCTCCACTCACACTGTTGTTGCAAAGCTAAAACAACTTAGGACATAAAATTATGATAATTCTGATCTACAGTCTAGTGATTTCTGGATCTGCAGCTCTCGCACATTAGGATCACACTGCTGTGTTCATGTAATGGCCATAATGGGCTGAGGAATGCAACCTGGGATCCAGTGGTTCTCTACGACAGGCAGAAGCCACCTCTGGGCCTTCCCAATTCTGCTTTCTGGTCTTAAGAGGACATTTGTCAAAATGAGTTGTGTTCTACAGACAGATGATTCTAATACACCCTCTGGCTAAGGAATCACCTTAACACTGTGCTGTAAAGTACATAAATTAGGAGTTAAGATACTCAGACTGAAAACCTTTCTCAAATACTTACAGAGCATTACACTGAGGGCAGCCAACGTTTTACAAAACTAGCGACAGTGACAGCCTTACACACAATATCTCTTCCATAAACCTTCTCGCTTACAGAATCCCTGATGACTGACTCGAATTTCTTGGGTGCAATGTAAAGTAGCCCGTTGCAGAGCTCTCTTAGTTTGAGAACTATAACAACAAGCCCAGATTTGCTCCAGTTATTCTATTCTTGACGTATAAAGCAAACCAGAACAACTTCACTGGCCGTTTAACATATGAAAAATTAACCCATCCCTGATGTCATCATGAGACTTTAAACATTAGCCATACCAAGAAAAAAGCCACCATTTCAAACTACTAAAGAATAGATGGTACAAAAACGTTTGCATTTCAATATAACTAGCTTTATTATTATTATTATTTATTATTTTTAAACAAAAGAAACGGTCTAAAAGCAAATGCAGATATGTACCGAGGGATGGACGTGACCTGGTACTTACAGAGGAGCTGCTGTGTCATAAATGAAAACAGAATGTTAGGAGAAAAATGGTATTTCAGGTGCTGTCTGCTTGAATACTCTGGAGACGCAAGTTAAACTGAAAGAAGGTGCTGTGCCAAGCAGTCAGCAGGAACAAAAAACAAAACCAAACACAACCACGAGCAGCTGCTTCCCAAGAACTATGTGCTGACAGCATGAGAACTGCCATCAACTCACAGTCTTCTCATTTTCCCCGTTTTCTATAATTTTCCTCTTCTTTTCATCTGTTTTCTTCTTGAAGATGTTATTTCGGTAAAACTGAAGTTCTTTGATGCTTTCGCTAATGTCATCAAGCGCCCTACGAGCAAACACATCATACTGAATCTAAATGTGCACGGAGGAAGGAAGCAATCGACAACATAACCTCTTACAAGTAACAACAGGGACTACTGTAAATGCCGCTGACATTATCAAGAGGAACACTTCAATAAAGCAAATTTAAGTGCTTCGTTAAAAAAAAAAAAAAAGTTGGATTAAAAACATTTTTCCTAAAACATATCAGATTATAAAGTCTCCTAAACTGTCCTAGAAGATGATGAAGTGTTCCACGGGAAAAAAAGAATTCTAGGGTCAAGTGATTTTAGGGAAAACTAGATCAAACATTCCTTTTCTGAACTTCTGTGCAAAGCATTTAATGTACTAATGTGTACTGTGAATTTCCAAGGGGAGGCTGTTCTATATACAATATTTCTAAAACTTAATCAACCACACATGTGGAATAATCATTAATAGCTCATGGAACAGAGTTTGAGAAACACTGTGCAATACTGAATGACATCCCTATACAAAATATACTGACCTGCTCAAACATGACTCGTGACTCAGTCATAACAAACATCGATCATCAGACAGAAGTACCTAACCAAAACAGGATCTACCACCTTTCTGGTGGAGATTTGTGCTACCATCAGCTCTAACAGCCTCTTCTCTTCCAACATGCTGTCTCTCATCTGTTGTAGTCTGAGAAATCAGGTATAACTGAGATTATGAGAACCGCGTGCAGGTCAACCAGGAAGCTCTGAATGAGAAGCCAAGGGCCTCTTCCAGAGAATAAACTGCACAAACAGTGCGAGAGTTTTACGACAGTTATTGCTGTGGCCAAGGCGACAGTTTGGCTTTCTTCCCTGGTGTTGGATATATGGTGGAGAGCTGACTAAATCACGGTACACAACATCTTACCTACAACACTTCAATCCAAAAATCATCTGAAAATACAAAGTACTTTCATGATTCACTATGTGGCAAAACGTGATCCATCTTGACATGGGGCTATTTACGCTCATCCGTTATGCCATTTTGGTGGACATAGCCATGTTTTGCTGCAGAAACATCCATGTGTTTGATCATGGGATGCTCCTTCAGACCTTATAAGGCACATTATATAATGGTAAACACCATAGATACATCATGAACTTTTTAAAGCTTGAAAATTCTGAAATCCGAAAGACATCAAAGCCTAATTGTTTCCGCTAGGGTATTCTAAACCTGCATTACTGTGCAGTGGTCCATGCAATCCCCCCGCAATGAAATATTAGCATGCCAGGCTCTTTATAGCAGGGATTTGGTCTTTCTGTTTGCCTAGAACTGTGCACGTAGGCACTCGGCAAATGGGAACTCAATGCTGCCCTTAGAAGCCAGCTGCTAAATCCCCAATCGAGTCTTATGTTCCTCCTGAATGATGACAAATTTTTTTATTTTTGGGTTTTTGTTTGTTTGTTTTGTTTTTTTGAGAAAAAGTAAAAGACCCAGTACAGGACACTAGATAAACAAAATCTTCAAATTTCTTGTGTACCTGTGCCCAAGTCTGCAGACTTAATAGAAAGGATCTGAAACACTCAAAATTGTCAAAGCTAGGCTAACTATGTTACCCAACTGTCCACAAAGTGTTCTAATTAATTTTAAGTGGCTACAAGTATTCATAACCTTGCTGGGAAGAATATTAATACTGCTCATTACTAGAAAGATAACACTGTTTCATCACACCTACAAACTATCCTTTAGTGTTAAAACCGCGGCACAGATGTAAGATGCTACATACCTCAGAATGGAATACTAGAACCCTGATCAGAATTCCTAATAATCTCACCAAAAGAAAGTTATCTTTATGCTAGTTGACCTTATTTCCACCCCCGCCCCCCAGAAAAAAAGAGAACCAACACTATTTTAAGCAGTCAGGAATTTAGGGGTTATGTGTGTGTCAGATTGCCAAGCACTTGGAAGGACCCAAACTTACCTGTGAGAAGCAGCCTTCTTTGGTGCAAATTCATATTCTTCTGGATACCAGCGTCTACACACAGCAAAAATGGAACTCTCAAAGGAAACTGTCTCAAATATACTGGACAATTACCTCCTTCAAGTCATTTATTAACACTGAAAAAGGCATTTTGGGTTGTGACTATCAAGATGCCGCCTTGCCCGGGACTCTCTCTTCCACCCTCTCTTTACCCTAGATATTCTCTTTAGGCAAGCTCATCCATGTCTACAATTCCTAGATTCACTCCATCCCAGCCCTCTCCTAATTTGTCATGGATAGCCAACCACCTGCTGGACATCTCCACCCACAAATCCATCAGATACTTCTAATCAACCTATATAAAACTACACTTATCCTCAAGACCTGCCTTCTCCCACCCACCAAATCTGCTTTTGCTCCTATCTTCCCCTTTATCTTTGAACAATTCCGTATTCTGCTTAACTGCCCAAACCAGGAACACTAAAATTGCTTTAGAGCTCTTCTTTTCCCTCACTCCCCCATTCAAGCATTCCATACCATGCCAAGTGGGACATTCTCCACACCCTTCTCTGCCACCCAAATGCCATGTCCCTGGCTCATTCTTCTCTCTCCAAGATAAGGCAAAAGTCTCCTTTCTTATCTCCTTTTCTTGCCACTGTATAATCAGAATGACCTAATCATATCACTCATTCCTCTGCTTACACTTTTTTAAAGGAACCCATCCCTTATGTTAACCATTTCAGCCTGCCATACAAGCCCTTCACAATTTGGCCTCACCTCCCCACCTTTTCCAAACTGCATGCTTGGCACTCCGCATTGATGAACTATTTGTTAATTCCCTTATCTTCCTGAGCCCTCATTTCTTCATACTTCTGCCCATTCTCTGGAATCCTCCCACCTCATTTAAATGCCAGGAAAACATCCAACTCCTCTTTAAATCTCAACTTAAATTTCCTATGTAAAGCTTTCCCCGACTTTCCATTCCTCATTCCAACAGCTAGGGGGCTCCTTCCCCGATGCCCTCAATATTCAATATGCACATTTTCATTACAGAAGTCATCATACAGTATATGTGTAAGGTGTTTTACACATCTCTCAACCCACTAGATTCTATGCTATTTCAAGGCTTTTCACCTGCTATGTTCCCAGCACACAGGCCAATGCCTGGCACAGAATGGTAATCAATAAATTTTCTGGACTAATGAAATTTATACAGAAGGTTTTCAACATTGTTTCCCCCATTTCTCACCAGTCCAGAATCAACTAAGGACCTGTCCAAGTGAGAAAGGGATGAAGTTACGCACCCACCTGGCACCCTCAGTTCTATCGTTCTATCCAATTACTTTCCACAAATTCTCAATTAAAACATGCTAAATGAGGCAATTTAATGGATCCTAAATATAGCCCTTACCTGCACAGTTCTTTAACAGTGCTCACATCAATTATTCTATAATGAAGATGTTTCATGAACTGGGGCATGTATTTGTCAAGAAACTTCTTATCTGCATGAACTGAATTTCCTAGAAAGACACGAAGCATACCGCATCTGTGTATTTCTAGCAATATACAACAGGATATAAAAATTCATTAACTGGTATTGAAATGGAGATGATTTTTTTTAATTCAAACAATTCCTAAAAGCATCTCGGAATTTCTAAATCATGTTTGAGTGCATTTGATTAGGTTACAAGTACAGACTTCTGAGCGTTTGGTCAGTCTAGCTCATAATAAATTTATAAACAGGCTCTCTATGGACAAAAGAATAAATCTACCATTCCACATACTTAAAATAATGTACAAATCTATTTGTTACTTTTTCAGATCATACCAGATGTGCAAATTTTCTCCCAGTGTCATGAAAGCCACACTATTAACACTAAAAACTTAACTGAACCACATTAAGTAAATAAAGCTTTATTCAGATTCCAATTTTAACAAATCATATTCATGTTTCCATACAGTAATTTATATTAAAAACACTAAATTTTAAATAAGTACTTTAAAACAGACAGCAGCCATACTACCTAGAGGGAAAATATATATACAACATGTACTCTAGTACTTAATGCCAAAACCTGTTAATGAAATTTAAGGAAGGTATAAGTTATCATATCAGTTTACATACACAAATGCAAATACATCTCCACAGACCATTAACTTTCCTCTGACAATGACAGGACTTTCAAAATCCTAGTAGAACTGACCCAGCTTCTTTAAGAAGTCAATGTCACACAGGAAAAAAAGAAAAGAAAACAAAACAGGTGGACATTCTAGATTAAGAGACTAAAGAGAAATAATAACCAAATGAAATGCATGAGTCTTGATTGAGTGCTGGTTCAAAAACAATTAGACATTTTGCATGTGGACTAGATGTCAAATGATATTACTGAATTATTTTTAATTACCCTAAATGTGATAATGATACTGTGGCTACATAAGAAAATGCCCTTATTTTTAGGAAATGCTTGATGAAGTATTTAGGAATGAGGTGTCAAAACACCTGCAATTTACTTTCAAACATCCGACAAAAAAAACAGACAGGTAAAACAAACATGGCACAAGGTTAAACCATTACCAAATCCAACTTTCCTGTACATGTGAAATTTTTCTATAATAAAAATGTGAAGGAAAATTTTACTAAGTCTATGTACCCAGATCCCATGTTGGGTTTCAGGCCAGTTTCCCAATACTCATGTTATAAATTATACAAGGAAACTTGAACGCAAAATTAAGATGTATAATCCAAGTCAGGGGAAGTGGAAGGCATGATGGTCTTAGTTGATCTTTCTGGAACTGCAGTCTCTTGAACCACTACAATGGAAGACTATCTACAAGGTATACATAAGATTGGATTTTACCTGCAAGCGGACAGAGCCCCGGAGGAGTCTGCTGTCGTACAAAGGACAGAAATTCATACTCTGCCTGCTGCAATGTCATTGTACTCTCCTTCACTGCCTTGGTTAGACCAGACTGCAAGAGAGAATCCCCAGCCCCCACCAGAAACACATCAAGTCAGTTTTCAAAGGCATCCAGAAATGAAACTTCACTGCTAAAATGGACAAATATAACCACAGATGGACCATTTATAAAACTCAAGTTCAAACTGAAACTGCCATCTTTGCACTGATTTTTTCTTAAAGAATCCAGGTCAAATAAGCTATGTTCCTGATTAATAGCATTTCCACACAGTCAAAAAAAGATGGTGCTCAAAGTCCAAGCTCTGGGAAGAAACAACTATTAACAGGAGAGCAGCAGTCCCCCTTTTCTGAAAGTTGATGTCTAACCTTATCCAAAAGACTGATTTGAGCAATACTTGACAATCCACAATGCGTTCGCGACAGACTGAATGCAGGAGAGGAAAAAAAGGGAACATTCAGGAGATGATCTCGAGAGGTCCCAAAGATGACAGGTAAACAAGCAAGCGGTCTCCCAGGCTCGCCAAGCAATCTTCCCCTAACCCTTTTTAAAATCCCATCCAACAATGGTATAGGATTCAGATGTGAGAGCAACACGCGTGTTACCGATCCCCAAAGCGGCACTCCTGTTATTTGGTAATGTTACCTTCCCATGATGCTCCTTACACCAATCTGACATGCTGTCCAGTAACTCATCTGGCTGTTTTATAATCAGGTTAGGACCCTGTGGATGGGAAAAGCCATTAGTCATCCAGAATTGGCAGGGATAACCGTGGTTTCTGAGGTAAAGTTTATGCTGCTGTCAGGATTCAAGATATAGATAGCAGAGAGAGATGAGGGCCTTGTTATCTCTGTAAATGGTCCTTATTCACTCCAGCATTGTTTACAATGGTAAAAAGGAATGCATGCGTGCACACAGAGACACACACACACTTCTGAAAAGTGAAATGCCTATTAATAGAAGACATTGGTTGTCCGTCAAAGACTAGAACCCCAGCCTTTGGATTTTTTTTTTTTTTTTTTTAACATTTGTAAAGAGTTATAAAACAAACAAACATGTGACAGGTTTGTGGCACTCCAAGTCTAAAATATTTACTATTCGGTCTTTTTTAGAAAGAGCTTGCCAACCTCTAATTAGGAGTTCATTCTGGAAAGTGTCTACACTGCCACGTGAAAAAAGCAAATTGCAGAACAGTATATACGTGCATGTGATTTTGTGTACACGTATTTTAAAAAACACACACACACATTTGTATATGTATACAAAATACCAAGAAAATATACAAACTTCGGGGAGTAGGATGCAGCAGCAGAACAGGGCAAAAAAGAGCTTACTACACATAAATTTTGGATAAAGTTATACTGTTTAATTTTAACAATATTTTTATATCAAAAGGTTAAAAAGGTAACTGGTAACATTTGGGGGGAAAAGAAAAAGTAACACGTGGCCCTCAAATTCTCCGCTCCATTTAACAGAACGTTGAACTTCTGAGTGTCTCAGAGTCCCAGCAGTCACAGAAGCCTGACTTGTGGCATTAAAACAAGTCATCGTGGGAATAGTTTCTCCTGTACGACGGCGATAACAAACTGCCCCCCTTCCCTCAACAGAATGTTTAACACAGGATAAGAGAAATTACAGATATCAGAAGTTCTTTGAACTTTTGGAAGAAAAGTACTGTATGAATCCAAGGTATTATCACTACAAAGGTGGTAAAAATAGTTTGCGATCACTGAGAGGAATGGCTAGAATTTGACTATTGGACATCTTAAAACCAACAAGGAGTTTCAGCCAAATAAGAAAACTGGTAAAGGCAATCTCCAAGAAGCAAAAAATTTGCTCTGATTACATATTTTTTTAAAAAACCAAAAACCTCATACTGTTAAAAAAACAAACAACAATTTTAACAAAGCATGACAGGAAAAGCAAACTATTAATCTAAGGCTATCTAACTTACTTTAGGTCCCAGTTTGGCACACTAAGCTACCTACAGAAAAATGTTCAGGGTAGGATGTTTGCTCTTCTACCAGCATAAAACGTTTTCCTCAGACTCATATACAAGAATAAAACATATTTTCCACAGAAAGGACACTTAAGAGTGCCAACAGCCCCTTAGCATTTTTTTTTTTTTTAACATTCTTATCCTCATCTGACTGAGTCTATTTACAAATGCCACACTCATCTGCAGCTGTGTGAATACAGACCCAAATTTCCTCCAGGGTACATATTAACTAACTGGTCCATTAAAGTGTCAGTACTTCACATTATATCAACAGTCTAAAGGAAAAACTCCTCTTCAGCCAAGGGTAAGTAGGGCTCACAAAATAAAGACACTTCTCTTCACTATTCATCCGCACTAAATTCCAAGTGACAGGAAAAAAACAACCAAACCTAAAACGTAGAACTTTATTTATATAATGTTTAAAAAAAAAAAGAGCTAGTTGTTATGATGAGAAACACAAAGTCTCATGATTCTCCTCCAGCTGATGTATCAAGGGGTACTCCAGGATGTATGCCTGGTACTCACAAAAGTCGAAATTCATCTATAAATGCCTTCTCCAGTCCCTTACCTACCAAGATAAGTAGAAGTCTTACTGTGCACTTATGAAATCTATCCAGTGTCAGTGGCACATCACTCCTGCTCAGAGTTTCTTAGGCCTCTGACAATATGAGACCAGGGACCAATTCCAGACCAGGGATTTCACCCTCTACCAATCAGATGCCCTCACACACTTCTCAAATGCCTCGTAAGAGCCAAAAGGCAACAGGTGTGCTGTTTTGCTTACTGTTCCTTAATCATGCCCGACATATCAACAAGAATATTCTGAGTCTACATCAACAGGAACTCGAAAATCTTAACATAGATCCAGATAAGCACACATCCTAGCTGAGAAGACAGAAACTGGACACAGAGAGTCGAGTTAAAATTAAGGTGATGACATTCACTTCGAAGATATTAATTTTGGCCTGAGTCACTAATCCTGAAGAGACAATAGCTGGTTGTCTTATTGGTTAGAAGTTCTTTACTCAAAACGCCTGGGTTAAATTTCTGACTACCCCAGTAATGAGCCAGGTGGCCGTGGGCAAATTACCCAATATCTCTGTGCCAAAATGTCCTCCTCTATGAGGGCAACTACCTACCTTATAGTTGTAAGGACTAAGAGTGTACACATGTGAAGCACTTAGAATTGTGCAAGGCACACAGTGAGGTCTCAGTAAACAAGGGCATGTAGGTTTCTGTAATTTTTGGCATGGATAACCGAAAAATAACTAGACTATGAGATAGACTACTTTGGTTCCAGAATCAACCCTACCATGACCTAGCATATTCCTTTGGAACTTAACCTATATGGACCTCAGTTTTCTTATTTTTTAAATAAAGAGATGGTGAAAATGATTTCGATTTCTCACACACGCTAAACAGCATGAGTGTATTATGTGGCAACACCTACTTCAGCCAAAATGTTGAGATCAGAGTCAGTTATCAGACAGGCCATCTCAATAATCTGGTCCTTCTCAATGTCCAATCCTGTCATCTGCAATCAAAAACAAATATGTAACACACAAAACCATCTTTCTGGTCTATTTTACCCAGTTTTATCTAACAGTAATTCCCTCAAGCATATTCCATTTATATCTCATAGCCAGGATAAAAGAGACAATAATGCTTCTCTGGCAAGCCCCCAAGACACTAAACATGAGTCACTTATTCAGTGAATATTTACCAAGGGCCTGCCATATGTCAGGCACCCCAGTTCTACTGTAGGACAAATGCAAAGTCAGCAAAATTGAGTGCTGACAGCACTCAATTTGGTAAGACTACTCATATCAGTACATCTCCGCAGTTTACAAAGTTTTCATATTAACTACACGTCTTGATCTTCATCAAAATCGAATGTAGAAAGCACTGTTATTACCCCCATTTCATATATTAAAAAACTGAGGTTCAACCGAGGGGGTAGTCTTTGACTTGAGAATGGGAAACCTAAAGGGATCAGAACTGGGTTCTAGTCCCAACTCAGAACCTAACAGCATGACCTTGAATGAGTTCAATCCTCTCTCTGGGCCTCAGTTTTCTCGTTTATGGAATGAGAGGTAAGGCTGAGTCATCTCCGGAGTCCCGTCCAGCTATAACAAGCTAGGGTCCTGTAAGACTGCGGAAAGAGAGTCTGGAGTCTAGCACAGTCGCTCTCCCCCCACCCCCACCCCAGTGACCCTAAACCCAGAGGGACCAAAGCGTTAGGGAGGTTCACAATCTGGGAGGAGGGGGTTGGGGGAGCCATATGGATGACTCTACCCTTCGGAAAAGAAACCCCACAGCCCAGCACAGTCCCCAACACCTACAGGACCCCAGCCTGCCGACCTGCCCCGCGCAGCCCACACCCGGCGGTGCTCACCTGCCACACCTGAGACCCAGAGACCCGCCGCTGTCCGCGGACAGGCTCAGCTACTCGGTCTACGCGCGGAACCTCACTCGCCTCCCCTCACCCCCGCCGACCGCACTCACCTCCAGGTCCACCCAAACCATTCGCTGAGCCATGCTCTCCCCTGCCGCCATGGCTGCGCCACCTTCGCGGTGACCCCGCGACCCGAACTGCCCGCGGCTCCCACCCACACCTCGCAAAAGCCTGGAGCCCAGGGAGCCGCCTAGCATCACCCGGCACGAGCCGCCACGGCCCCAACCTCTCTGCCGGCGCTGGCGCAGGCGCAATGGTCGCTAAACGTCGCAAACCCGCGGGGAGGCGCAGGAGAGAAAACCACAAGTTCCAGCATCCAGTGCGCCAACTGGCCCTGAACAGCCCGACTTAGCTGCCGAATGGGATGATGGGAGTTGGAGTCTCGCCGGGTGTCCCGACCGATTTCCCCACCCCCGCCACGTGTTTTCGGATGTTACTGGACGCGCATGTTTTTCAGAACTAAGTTTATTCGTTTCACAGAGTTATTTCCTAAGTTTGGATTAGTTGTCAACCGCCTAGTTGAGAAAGAGTCTCTTACTTTGTTTCGTCAAAAAAGGCCTGGTTGTTTATTTATAATTTTTTTCCAAATATATCTTTCCCTTTTTGGCTCCCGCCCCCATTTTTTTTTACTTACCTGCCCCTCCACTCCCCACTGGGTATTTCTCTCGTCGACGTAAGGCAGCGTGCGGTGTGCTGCTTTTTTAGGCCAGAAGGCCAATTCGGCTATGGTCAAATCCTTTAGAAATCCTTGAGATCTCGTGTGAGAAATCATGTAGCACGCATTAGGTGTTGAATAAGACTCCTTCATTGGCAAAGGGTTGCTCCTTATTCCTTATAGAGGGACATGGTCTGTTGCAGCTCAGCTGTGGGGTGTCAGTGGTAATGACTTCCTGCTCCATCCTTACAAGTGCTCAAAGTTTAAATCTTATCCTTTTATAACGAACCTATGCGACAAATTGAACTAAAAACAGCTCTGCCTGCTCTGTAATCTGCTTTGGTTTTGATCCAAGTATCTGTAATCTCCGCGTAGCTATAGTTTCCACCACGTCCAGGAGTAGAGATGACCATCAGCAGAACCAGTCGACCCTGTAGTGTCAAATTTCAGCAACCTCTTAAATCTTGGCTGTTCAGTAGCAAATTCGTGTGCAGAGTGCAACTTTGTCACAAACATTGGCCTCAGCCTGGAATTATACCCTCTATATATTTTTTCTGAAAGCCATATTGCCACTAATTACAGAGCTTGCGGTCCATCGCATAGTAATTCGTACCTGGTGAGCTGGTTTTGTGAGAGAGAGAAACTTGTTGCCTAATCAGAGCTGTAAGGATAGCATAAGTGTACTGGATGTCACCTTCAACTCCTTTGGTGTACCCAACCCACCACCTGCCAGAGCACATAGAAACTCTTTGAAGGGTCATGAAATTGTGTGTACAGATTGTATACTTATAAAGACTTTTATTGTGCACAATGTGTATATATTATAACTATATTGCCTGATGAGTCACATTGTTTTGCTATAGCTTTTTATTCATTGTAGCCTACTTTATAAGAAATAGTCTACATTTCTTCCTTTTTTTCCCTTAGTGTTTAACTTGATACATAGAAAGTAGAACCAGCAGAAACTTATCAATTGGGCTTTTTTATCATCTTTCTAAAGTATTACTATTTCTTTAAATTTTCACCGAACACCTTTTGTTTTCAAAGTTACTACTGAAACATTGTTCAGTTTTATTAGAAATTGCAACTTAGAAAATGCTATTTACACTTAAGAACTTATATCCTGAAAACTCATGACCTTAATTTTAAAATACTGTGTAGTTAAAAATTATGTGTGGACATTTTTGAAACTTCAATTTTCATAGTAACCACTTTATAATGATAAAGACACATTTTAGGTGAATGGTGCTATAATATAAGGAGACTTAACAGTTGTTGGTTTTTGTGTGCAATATCGTTACATTAGTGATCTTAAGGATTAATGTCCCAAAGCAGAGCAATGTATGCACCAAATTCCCAATCCCAACCATGTAAATGACAGACACAAGAACATGAAACGCTAAAATCTGTAAGCAGCCTCATCGGACAGTGGGCTCAATCCTTTCCTTGTCTTTTCCATACCACTCTGCTCAGAGACTTCGCTTTTTCAATTCTGTTCAGATCCTATAAAAACTGCTTTTGTTAATTAACAACAAGGTTACAGTGCTAAGAAATTCTGTTCTCTAATATCATAGAGTGTGATAAACTTTGCTGTTTGAAGTCATTTTAGTGAGAATAGAACATCTCCTCTTAAAGAATCTGAGCCTTTTGAGTCACTGTCACAGAAAAGCACCTCAATTGTTACCCTGGGGGCAGAGATTCAGATAAAAGGTTTTCAGACACAGCATTCCACATTTATCTTGACTTTTTTGTTTCTAAATAAACGGAGCTCTGAGTCAGCTTCTCAACACTGCGAGTAGTCAGACTATGATGTTTCCAACAGAATCAATGACAATGTTTCTAACAGAACATGGCCAAGGCCACACAAACATTCCCCTAATTGAGAGATCACTAGTTCTTTTTTACATAGTTTTTTGTTTTTATTGTCTTAATTGTGGTAAAATAAATTTACCCATTTTAACCATTTTTAAGTGTGCGGTTCAGTGGCATGAAGTACGTTCACATTGTTGTGCAACCCTCACCACCATCCGTCTCCAGTTTCTCATCTTCCCAAACTGAAAATACATGTCCATTAAACACTAACTTCCCATTCCCACCCACTCAACCCCCTCACCCAGCTCTTGGCAATCACCACTCTACTTTCTGTTCCTCTGAATTTGACTACACTAAGTATCTCATACAAGTGGAATCATACAATATTTGTCCTTTTGTGTCTGGCTTATTTCACTTAGCACAATGTCCTCAAATTTCATCCATGGTATACCATGCATCAGAATTATCTTCCTTTTTAAGGCTGACTGATATATATCTATATCTATATCTATATCTATATCTATATCTATATCTATATCTATATTACATGGCATCTTGTTTATCCAGTCATCAGTTGATGGACATTTGGGTTGCTTCCACCCTTTGACTATTGGGAACACTTATATGGTTTTTAATATTTTATATATACCAGAACTTCCCCAGAACTGCTTCTTTGCTCTCTCACTTCCTAAGCAAAGGTTCCTACGATAATCAATCCAGAGGTGATCCCCACACCCCCTGGTTCCTCTTGTCCTTCCCTACTACTCCCTCTTAGAAGAGGCCCCTGGTTCCTCCTGTTAATTGTGACAGCAAGTTCATAAAACAAACACTGTTAGAATTGTGTTCTAGGGAACTTTATCTGATATGCTTTATCACCATCCTATTAAACTAGCCTTTAATTTCCAAACACATTTATTTTTGTACTTTCATAGGACTCACATGGAGCCATATAATAATGGTAGTAGTAGTAGTTAGTAGTCACCAAAGTAATGAAACTATGTCACACCTGTAAACTGTCCTACAGTTTACAAAATTTTTTAAACAGGCTGTAGGTACCTCATGAAATACTTACCAGTTGTTCATAATATCTCTTCCTTTCAACTGCTTAGGGGAACTTAGTCTTGAGAAAGGCTGACATCAGGTTTACTGCTGTTAACTACTGATAACTGCTATTTACTTCCATCTAGTGGTCTGGGGAATAAAGGATGATAAATCTTTTGCCATTACCCTTTATCACTGTGTAAAAAAAAAAAAAAGTGGTAAAAATAGAGGCCAGAGACAATCTTCAAATGCACCTTGCTCAAAATGGACACTCTATAAAGGCTTTCATGAAATTTGAATTGCATTTTATCTCAATTCAGTTAAACAAACACTGAATCCTGGAGTGTATCAAATACTGTACTAGATTATCAAAGTTAAAATACACTTATTAAGATGATATTTATTACACCAGACGCTGTAGGTATTTAAGATATTAAGATAGGCTTACCATCTAAGAATAAGATGGTTCATTTTGGGTTTTGAGTTCTTTCTTTGCAGATAAGGAAACAGCTTTAATTTTTCCATCTGTAAAATGGGTTATATGATTAAACAAAACATATAAAATATCTAATACATTACATAATATATGCTCATTTAATTTATTTCTGTAAGCAAATCAGAAGACACAAAATTTAATAAAAATAGTTGTGCCAATGCTTTAAAGGATTAGAGAATACTATGGGAATATAGGGGAAAGGGATTCGTTTTGTCTGAAGAGATACAGGAAGCTGGAAATTGAATTAGATCCTTAAAAAAGGTAACTTTGACAACAGGTATTATGGTAAGCCTATCCCAGATAGAAAGAATATCTTAAACCTAAGCAACTAGAATGATGAGTCTTTAAAATAAGAGAGATACCCAATGGAGAGAAGAAATGCAAGAAGAACAGGTAAGAGATCAGTTTTGGAAAGGTTGGAGTCACACTTAGAGAGAGACAACTACACAGAGGTATCCAGCCGGCAGTTAGGAAGAGGGCACGGATGGAGACATGAACTTGGAAGTCATGTACAGAGAGAGGATAGATGGAGCAATGGGAGAGAAGAAGGTTGCAAGTTGTCTAAAAAACACGGTTATAGGATCAGGCCAACATGAAGAACTTTTTTTTTTTTCTTTTTTGCAAAACTAATTTTTAAACCCAGTTCATACATAAAGAAGATTCTCAGCTGGATTTATACATGTTGGCACATATTGAACAAAGCAGTGAAGCAAGCCCACGAGAAGCCGATTTCTTGGAAGAGTAAGGAGTATCCTGGGAGAGAAATCAGCTAAAGGAAGAAGCAGCCAGAAGCAAAGAGCACAGTGCAGCACAGAAGCCGACTAAGTCAGAGGGAGGAAAAGGGTAATCCTGACAGCACAACCACTATCGTGTAGTAGATTTGTCTCCTGGCTTAGTCCCTCTTGGATGTGTGTCTAAGGTCTACGGAGAACAGAGAGGCTGCAGGTGTTCTAAAAGAGCTTTTTCAATAAAAAGCACATATGATAATGGTATCACACAATATTGCTTGAATTCTCCACTAGCACAACAAAATAAAAAAAAAGACAAAACCGAAGCAAGGCAGGAGCAGGGATGGGAAACGAAGAGAAATATTTCTTCTCACTCCTCATACTTCCTTTCCATGTGGAGAAAGTGCCACTGGCATAACAGTCCTGGCCTCTTGCACTTGGCTCCTCTAATTTCTCCATGAAAACATGGAGTGACATTTCAAGATTTGGAACAGGAAATTAGACAAGGGCAACCCTGTACAAAGGCAGTGTCCTAGGGGGTGGGCTTGTTTAGAAGTCCTACAAGTAATGGGGCAGGAGGCATTGCAGAGCTGAGGTCCTGTGTTACTCAGGTGGAGGGCCCCGGAGAATTAAGTGTGAGTCCTTTCTGTCATTGGAACCCACAGGTTGTTCAGATCTAACCACCTCCCTGTGCTACCAAGCTAGGTATCTTGATAATAATCTTGATTCAATTAGTAATTGTCATCGCAACCAAGTTTAGACAACTCTATAATCCTGAATAGTCCAATGTAAATGCTACTGGAAATTATGACATCAGGCTAGAGCAGTCTAAATAATTATTGGACAAAAGAATATGCACATGAATATTCAATGTGGGCCATGTATAATTTTAAAAAAATAGGCTTTGGAGACAAACCAGCTGAATTCAAACCGTACCTCAGCTCATTTCTACCTATATTTCCTTAAACAAGTTGACTCTAATCTCTCTGAGACTCACTTTCCTCATCTTCAAAACACTGAAAACACTAAGGCATTGGAAGAATTATTTTCAGAGTTTTAGATACTATGCATAAAGACAGCACAATACCTGGCATGTGGCAGGTGCTTAATAAATAGTATAAATAAATCATCATTATTATTAATAGACCCACCCCACTCACCACTTATAAATACTGATCATTTCTAATCATGTAGCCAGCATCCGAGAAAACAGACTGTGGCAGAGACTGACCATTACCTATCAAATACCCCTCTTTCTTCATGCATGACATATTTCTGAGTTTTAGTAAGACACTCTGCCATCCTTGTGGCTGGCTGTGGTCATGTGACTAACTTCTAGCCAATGATATTATTGGATTTCCAAAAGTTTTCTTGAAAGGAATTGATTTAACTGAGAAGTATTCTCTACCCTTCCTGATACCTGGGCTTTTGGCACAGTGGCTAAAGCCTTCGTATCTATCCTGCACCAAGATACGGTCCTGAGCGAAGTACGAGTGGTGAGGATGCTAAAGCAGAAAGATGGGAGGGATTTTGGTCTCTATGCATCGTGACATAGGGGAGCTTCCATACTAGCTAGAAACTTGGTTGAGGTGAAAGAAAACTCCCTACTTTGTGAAGCCCCTATTTTTGAGCCTCTGTTTTTGATAACCTAACCCCCACAGAACATGCTTTGGAGATTGCCTACATTTAAGTGGTGAGTGAAGGAAGGAAATCAGAAAGATAACTATTGGTCAAAGTGGTAGGAATAGGAAAAGTTTCAAGAAAAGGCAGCATTACAGAAAATAAAGGAAGAAAAATTTGAATGAAGGTGTGAAGTCATTGGTATCACACTCAGGATGAGTTCAGAAAAATGTCATTGTTTTTGGTCATTGGAACATAAAACTCGGGTTGGCTCAGTCGGTTGGGCACCCAACTCTTGGTTTTGGCTCAGGTCGTGATCTCAGGGTCATGGGATTGAGCCCTGCATGGAGCATGGAGTCTGCTTGTCCCTCTCCTGCTCCTCCTTCCCTTCCCCCTCTCATTCTCTCTCGCTCTCAAATAAATAAATGAATAAAATCTTAAAAAAAAAAAAAAAGAACACAAAATTTTACTGCAGCTTGAGAAACAAATTTGAGAACTGCAAGTTGACAAAGCAAGTAATAAAGATTCTTTCTGGGTGCCTTGGACAGAATGGAGGAGAAGCAGCATAGTTAGTTAAGAGTAAGAACCACGATGCCACTGATAAGAAAAGTTCAAGAAATAAAGGGAAAGAGGTAGAGAAGAATGAAACTGAGAAAAGGTATCTGCAAAAGGCTCTGGGAGAACAAATCACAGAAGCACAGATGCAGGGACAAGCCTTAGAATGATCACTTTCACAAATGAAATCTTCTCCTTTGAATGAACACTGTTTTTTAAAATAATTATATTGTCCTGACAAAATTTTTCAAACCTAAGTGCTGACAGCAGTAATTCCCATTTCTACATGGTAAATTAAATGCCACCTTCAAACATTTGCATTAAATTTTAAATGAGCATAACAGCACTCAGAATTTAATTCTGAAAGGGGAAATATCTTGCAACACCAACAGCAAAACACGTGGAAAAGTAATTGTTGAGAAAATTGCATAATTAGCTTTACATATTTCTAAAATTGTCATGAACAGCAAATAGACTAAGAGTAAACTAATACACCAGAAGTATGTTCATGAAATCAGGCCCTCCTCAGAGCTTATCATTTACCTTTGAATTTTAGTCATCTTATGCCACAACCAAAATTTTAATGACCTATTTCTTTTTCACCTCATTGTATGTATCTCATTTTATTTCACAAAATTTAATATTGCTACAGCTCAACGTTAGCATTGCTTTAAAGGCAAACTCTACAAACTCCTTAGTACTATTTCATTCTTGAATTTGTTGCATCTATTTTGCATCCTGTAAAAAGCAGTAAGAAATATGTGCTTTACTTCTGAGAATACTTCAATGAATAATCCTAACTATTCAAATAGGAAGACATCCATTTCCTATCTTCTGATTCTGCACTAACCTCAAAGTAGCCTTTGAATTCCATTTTGAGAGGAAAAGGTATGGATTTAAAAATTACAGACATAAAAAAAAAAAAAACTAATAAACTATTTTCCCTTTTTTTGCCCCATCTGTACAGTTGTTTCCAGAGCAAAACACTTCATCTTGGGAAGCCCAGGGATGGGGGTAACATGTGGTACTAGGGTATTTGAGAGTGTGAGTTTAGGAGTCAGAAAGACCTACATCCAAATTCTGATGCTACCTGTGTGACCTTGGACTAGTAATGAGAACCTCTTGTTGTTTATTCATAAAATAATAGTAACAACAACTTCCTGCAATTACTCCTTTCATTATGATAAATGAAATGAGCCAAACATAAAAGGTCAAATAATGCATGCTTTCACCTATATAAAATATCTAGAAAAGGCAAACTCATAGAAGCAGAAAATCTGTGGGCTGAAATGTTGGGGGTGGGAAGGGTAGTAGAATGGGAAGTTACTACGTAACAGGTAGAGTGTGTTTGGGGCGACAAGAAAATTTTGGAGATACAGAGTGATGGTTGCACAGTGTGAATGTCCTAAATGCCACTGAACTGTACAATTTGAAATGGTTAAAATGCCAAATTTTATATTTTTTACCACAATAAAAATTTTAATGGAATTATTTATTTATGAATAGGAATTAAAATTTTTAATTTAAAATTTACAGATTGCCAAATTTGGAGGGAGGCCCACCTTAAAATAGAGACTAGAGGACCTCAAATCTGTGACTTGTTGTGTTTACACTCCAGCAACAAGTCATTTCACATTCAGGCCTTGAATGCCTATTAGTCTACGTGCTTCACACAATCACGGTCAAAATCATAATTGGATTTTTCTTCCAACTTGAAAAATTACATTTTCTTGATTATGTTTTGAATTCTGAAAAAACAGCTAAATAAAGGCATTTGTTTAATAGTATTGGGAGAAACAGACTAGCAAAAAAAAACCTGGTTCGATCAGAACTTCACACAATACACTAAAATAAATTTTAAATGGGTTAAGCACTTCAATATAAAAACAAGGTCATAAAAAATCCTGAAAATATATGACTCTTTAATTTATTTTGGGATAGGTAAAGAATGTATAAATCTCGGGGTGCCTGGGTGGCTCAGCCGTTAGGCGTCTGCCTTTGGCTCAGGTCATGATCCCCGGGTCCTGGGATTGAGCCCCATTGCATCAGGCTCCCTGCTCAGCGGGAAGCCTGCTTCTCCCTCTCACACTCCCCTTGCTTGTGTTCCCTCTCTCGCTGTCTCTCTCTGTCAAATAAATAAATAAATAAAATATTTTTTTAAAAAAGAATATATAAATCTCAAAATAGCAGAAGAAACCACCCAAGAAAAGATAGCTTTAACCCCCACCCACTCATGTGTACACACACATATATACTATTTATTTCAATACTTAAAAAAAATATCAGAAGCAAAATTAACTATAGCAGTCCCCTCCTTATCTGCAAGAGATAGTTCCAAGGCCCCCAGTGGATGCAAGATAGTACCTAGCACTATATATACTATGTTTTTTCTTATACATACATATCTATGATAAAGTTTAATTTATAAATTAGGCACAGAAAGAGATTAACAACAATAATAAATTAGAACAATCATAACAATATATACTGTAATAAAAGTTATGTGCATGTGGTCTCTCTCCCTCTCAAAATATCTTATTGTAGCTATACTCACCCTTCTTATGATGATGTGAGATGATAAGAGGTCTAGTGCTGGACGAAGGGAGGGGAATGACATCGGCATTGTAACATACACTTAGGCTACTACTGACAGATTATCAGAAGGAGGATCATCTGCTTTCTGAACACAGCTGACTGCAGGTGGGTAGCTGAAACCACGAGAGCAAAACCAAGGACGGGGAGGACTCCTGTAACTGGGAAACATATTTACAAGAAACATTTCAAACAAAGCTCTGATATCCCCAAATACAAAGAGCTTTCACAGATGAATACGATGAGTCAAAACCCTAGTAGAAAAATGGTCAAAGATTATGAACAATTCATGAAAAAATGGAATTGGCTGGTACAAAGTAGCCAAAACACCCAATTTCATTAATGATAAAAGTGTTTTAAAATTAATAACCACTGGGGCGCCTGGGTAGCACAGTCGTTAAGCGTCTGCCTCCGGCTCAGGGCGTGATCCCGGTGTTCCGGGATCGAGCCCCACATCAGGCTCCTCTGCTGGGAGCCTGCTTCTTCCTCTCCCACGCCCCCTGCTTGTGTTCCCTCTCTTGCTGGCTGTCTGTCACATAAATTTAAAAATCTCTAAAAAAATTAATAACCACTATTTTGATGGAAATACCAATAAACTGGTTTAAAAGTAGACGAGCTAAGTTGACACAGAAAAATTCACATAGAAAAATAAGCATGCAAGAATTAGCCAGCAAAATTTTGAAGAAGACCAATGGGGTGGGTGTGGGAGAAACTAGTCCTGCAGTAAGTAGGTTCTGGGGCAGGAATAGCCAGACATTTATAGATTATAAAGCCCAGAAATAGACAATACAAGGGGGGATTTAGAAAAAGGTAATGACACAATTTTATATTAGTAACGAAAGATGGATTGATAATAAATTTTGTTAGCAATTAGGTAGTTATCTGGAGAAAAAATTAAATTGGCTCCTGACTTCAAAATTTACACCAAAATAAAATCTAAATGGATTAAGCATTTAAGTGGGAAAAATTAAAAATAAAATTGCTAGAAAAAAAACAACAGTAGTTGTTTTTAGTTCTGCTGTTCGCAGAATCTAGGTCCTGCAAGAATAGTATGGCAGATTTAATTTTTAAAGATGGTCACAACCGTAGCTCCTGTCCCATATTCTTCTCTTACAGTATGATCTTAAAACTCCTTTCATTGATCATTGGGCTCTGTGTCCCCTCTCCAGGAACTGGGATGGACCACTGTGACTTTTTTGACCAAAAGAATACAGCAGAAGTGGCTTCTCAGGCTAGATTATAAAATGCCACATACTTCCACCTTGCTTTCCTGGGATGCTCACTCTTGGAATGCATTCACCACACTGAAAGGAAGCCCAAGCAGAACCACATGGAGAGGAACCAAACCACCCAGCTAACAACCCTGGCTGAGCTCTCGGCCAGTAGCCATCACCAACTTGATGGTCATATGAGTAACCCATCTTAAAAAGTGGATAGTCCATCAGGCCACAAACTGAGTCACCCCAGTGATGCTAAGCAGAGAAGAGACATCCCTGTTGAGTACCAGCCAAATGATTGTTTTTTTAAAACTGAGTTTTAGGGTAGTTTGGGGTTAGGGTTAGAGGTTAGGAGAGGAAAAGAGAGAGAATCCCAAGCAGGCTCCAGGCTCAGCTTGGAGCCCAACACGGGGCTTGATCTCATGACCCTAAGTTCATGACCTGAGCCAAAATCAAGAGTCAGAGGCTTAACCAACTGAGTCACCCAGGCACCCCGAGGGGATAAAATATTTAAATATTAATGGCAACCTGAAACTAAAATCCAAGTAATTGTGATAAAGCTTTGAAGGTGGTCTGTATGCTTGTGGTGGGGGAGAAGCAGCGAGGAAAGTGAAGGCATGCTAAAGGTATATTCTTGGTGGGGTGCAAGGGTGTCAGACATAATACTGTTGTGGTGGTTTGGCACTGGATCAGCTTCACTAAGGTGGAACTTTGGTTCCCAGAATTCCTTCCCACCTCCCCATCTAGTTCCATTTAGAGTTGGTGTTCTATAGTAAAGGTTTTGACTGGCCTTTGTTCCTGCTCCCTGGGAGAGAACCTCTCTAAATCCTTGGAATTTCCCAAGTGACAAGAGTATCTTTGAGATGCTTAGATACCCTAGATAGTTTCAGTACTGGGCAGACCCAATGGTGGAAAGATCAGCCATGTGATTAGAGTGGAGGCTTTGAGCCACTTGATACCAGTCCAAACTCCTTCCTGAGAGAGTTCAATCTCATGGCCAAGGTTCAATCATTCCTCTATAATGAAACCCCAGTAAAAAATCTGGACACAAAGCTTGATTAACACACACTAATGTGCCAGGAGGGTGATACATCCTGACTCCAGGGGAAGAGGACACAGAAGCCTTCCATTTGAGAGCCTTCCAGACCTCACCCTATGCCTCTCCTCTTCGGTCTCATTTGATTTGCATCCTTTTGCTATAATAAAATGTAATCATAAATATAGCTCTTAGCTGAGTTCTGAGTCATTCTAGTGAATTATCAAACCCGAGGGAGTTGTGGGAACCTCTGAATTTGTAGCCAATTGGTCAGAAGTGTGGGTGGCCCAGGAATCACTGACCTTACAGCTGGTGTCTGAAGGGAGGGTAATACGTGGAAGAATAAGCCCTTGACCTGTGACTGTTGGCCTAACTCCAGGTAGTTAGTGTTAGAACTGCAACACAGTTTTGACCACAGGAGAAATTCACTTGAGATTTGGACATCATAAGGGAAACAGCGGTCATATTTTTCACACTGCAGAAGATCAGTGGTGGGTGCCAGGCATTGAGGTACCTCATGCACGTTGCTGATCTCCTGGCTCACCTTGCTGGCGTGGGGCAGTACCAAGCCCGTGGCTCCTCTGGGTCCTACCACATGTCCTCCAACTTCTCTGAGTCCTGAGCCAAAGATACGTGCACTTCTGTAGCCAAAAGTGCCAGTTACACCTGCAGGCATCATCTGAGTCACGTAAGGCAGAGTAATGAGAGACAGGTGCAAGCTCCGTGTTTGTTTTCTAGCAGTTTCCGGTTTGTCCCTGCTCCTGTTCTTGTTCAGCTTTTCTTCCCAGCTGTGGATCTGGCGAACTTATGATGACTTCAGGCCCAACACCAGATGCAGGGCAGATTTTTCCACCTGCAATCACAACTGCATAGGTTAAATCCCCACAATAATTCCCTTATACTTTATCACTCTGATTTTACCTTGACTGCTACAACTGTTTCAGTCTGTCCGATAAAAAACAATAAACTTTAATATGACGGATGAGCATTTAAAGGAATACACTACAGGAATAGAAATAGTATGACACTAGGGTTTTCAATCCTGACTACACACTAGACTCTTTTAAAAAATACTGATACCACTCTCCTCCCCTGGGATTCTGGGGTAAAGTTTAGGCATTAAGTTGATTTTTGAAAGGTGATTTCAGTCTATATCCAGGGTTATTAAATGCTGCCCTAGAAGGAAGGAAAAAAACACACATATACAAAGAAAAGGTGATCAATCCTACATATACAAGTAAAGCAGGAATAAATTAAAATACACCCTACTATAAGACTATTCCTAAAATCAAGTGACATAAAGGTTTTAAAAATTAACAAATAGACAAAGACAAAGCAGGCCAATATTAACAACAACAAAAGAAAGTGTGAAACAGCAGTACAAAACAGAATAGAGTCCAAAGTTAATAGCATGAAGATGGGTCAAGGATATTTCCACTGATAACCCGTTACAGGACATGGTGAGGGAACGTTTTACCTCGTTTTGCATCTAGCACAGCTTCAGGATATACACTAACTGCAGGACGTATTTATTACTCTGAGAAAATGATAAATTAAAATCATCTCTTTCAGAACTAAGAGATCAAGAAGAGAAAAACATACAGAACTTTAAACATGTAATTAACAGAACTTACCTACTGTATTAGCACATTTAACTCCTCGAATTCCACGTAACTGATTTGTTGGATTAACTGACATTCCCTATTCTTTCTGTAATAAATTTCTTTGTCCTTGACATGCTGCAGGCTAGGTTCTGGTCAACCCCCCCACCATGTTCACCTGCTCTTGCTCTCACCAGGTAAGTGGTTCCAAACCTGCTTATGCTAGTTCACATTAATAGAAGTTCTTAACCTAAATATTATATAAACCAGTGAATAAGAACGTGAATGTGAAATATGAATATGAATTTGAAAAATAATGATTTCTAGAAAACTAGTTGAATACTTTGTAAAGATTCGTTAAGGATAAACCATTGTAAGAATTTGCTGTCAGATTAAATGCGAACAAAACAACTGTAAAAAAAATAAAAAAAAACACATATATGATTCCTAGAAAACTTGAATCCTTTCACAAGTTTCTCTGTATTTGCCTTCCACTATAAAGAAACCCAAAATGGAAATTATGGGCAATGCAGTCTGGCAGTGAGCTATACAAGAAAGGCCANCAAAATGGAAATTATGGGCAATGCAGTCTGGCAGTGAGCTATACAAGAAAGGCCAACTCAGTTCCAATTGGTGTAGCTAGGTGTAAGGAACAGGCCTTGGCCCTACATCAAAAGATTGGCAAATGAATGTATATTTATGTGTATTAAATTAAAATGCATACATTTTCATTTTTTAAAATGACTCCTCATTCTGACATTTTTGATTTACAAATCATGTCAGGTAAGAGATAATTTTGTAAAGACAGAATTTTGAAACAGAAAAAATAAATGTTTTTCAAACATGCATGGAACCATTATAAAAACTGGGAAAAGACTTTCGGCAAACACCTCACAGGCATCACACGGTGCGGGATGGAACTCACAGGCAGAAGGGCCAGCCAAGGAGGGTGGGTGTGGCTCCAGGTTCTCCTCAGCAGCCTCGGGCAGGTGTGCCTGGGCCACGGGTCCACAGTTAGCTCACTGCCAGCAAACCTAGACAAAGCCTGTGGTCACCCAGCTAGCGATCTGGTTTGTATCTCTACAAGTTTATATCACACTGGCCACATTCTCTGCCCACAGGCTATAAAATGAAAAGTCACAGTAGAAGAAAAAAAGTCATTTAGAAATAAAAAAGGATCTAAATAGCTCAACTTAGAAAAAAAATCAAACATAAAAATAAGAGGGGAGGGGGGTGGGGGAATGGGATAGGCTGGTGATGGGTAGTAAGGAGGGCACATATTGCAGGGTGCACTGGGTGTTATACGCAACTAATGAATCATCGAACTTTACATCAGAAACCAGGGATGTACTGTATGGTGACTAACATAATATAATAAAAAAAAATTAAAAAAATAAAATAAAAATACAGGCCATTTAAAAGGAAGGATGGTGAGTACACTACATGCCATAACCCAGGAATTACCTTCCACCTCCGGTCAAGACAGAGTAACAAGGATTGGATTTATCCTCCTGCCCGAAAAAACCAATACGCACAAAAAAGCCCAAAACAAGACAATGGGCACCAGGTAGAAAGGACAGTGATCCTGAGAAGCAGGAGACAAATGAGGTGAGCTTTACGATGGCCTCAGCTTGCTGCCATGAGGGAATTTCCAGGCTGCAGTGTGGTTGAGGGCAGGGTAGGCAGAGCCTGGCAAACTCCGTGGGTTGAGGAGCTAAGACTGAGAATCTAGGGAAACCAAGCCAGCTAGAACATCCAGTACACAGGACTGAAGAGCATTAAGTTGCCCAGGAGAAAAGTCTCAGAGATCTGCAGTTTTCCTCCAGTATCCATGAGAGTAATGAGCAGCATATAGGTTTGAAGAAATTATCTAAGGCTGAGAAAGGAATTGTCCCAAAAAATCAGAGGGAGTACTTCTCAGCATTCACACAGGACCAGAATAGTATCTGTTCCCACTAGGCAGACTGAAAGTCTTGGTAATTCCTGAGGCACCTGTTACAGTATTCAAGCGTTTTGCCTTAGTGATGGGGTGAGTTAATCCTGAATAGTTCTCAAATTCTGCCTAACCAATCTTAAATCATGTCCTGGATACAATGGTTTAAAGTAACGTATGTGTGTCCCAGAACAAAGTTCAAGAATACTTATAGAAATACAAACTATCAAGTATCCAAAAAGGTGAAATTCATATTGCCTAGCATGTGATCAAAATGACAAGGCATGCGACGAAGCAGGAAATTACATCCAGCAATTAGAGTGAACCAACAGAGACCAGCTGAGAACTGACAAAAATATTAGAATTAGCAGGCAAGGACATTAGAAACTACTGTAACTTTATTCCATTTGTTGAAAGTTTAAGTAAAGATAGTGAAGCTATAAAAAAAGATCCAAGTCATGTGTTAACTCCGGGAGGAGGGAGAACCCTCTCACAAGTATATCGAATCATGCTGAACACTTTAAATAGCTTACAGTTTTGTCAATTGTACCTCAATAGAGCTGAAGAAAAAAAGAGTAACAATCAGAAGTGATGTAAATCAAACTTCTAGAGAGAAAAACTACAAAATCTAAGATGAAGATTATATTGTAAGTAATTGCTGACTAGACACTGCAGGAAAAAAAAGAAGACAAGTGGGCTTGAAGACCTAGTAATACAGCTATCCAAAATGAAACAGAGAAAGATAATTTCAAAAATAAACACCTCATATAAGTGTAGTTAGAGTTTCCAAAGAGAAAAGTGAGGATAAAAAAAAAATCTTTTTAAGAATGGCCAAAATTTTTCCAATTTTGATGAAAATTATAAACCTGCAGATCTATGAAGCTCAGTGAACTCCAAGCAAGGAACACGAAGAAAACTGTCTCAGGACACATTATCATCCAGTTGCTCAAAACCAGCCAGAGAAAAATGACACATTATGTACCTGACAGCATATTTTTTTTTAAAGATTTTATTTATTTATTTGACAGAGACAGCCAGCGAGAGAGGGAACACAAGCAGGGGGTGTGGGAGAGGAAAAAGCAGGCTCCTAGCCAAGGAGCCTGACGTGGGGCTCGATCCCAGAACACCGGGATCACACCCTGAGCCGAAGGCAGACACTTAACGACGGCGCCACCCAGGCACCCCTGACAGCATATTTCTTACAGGAAAAAAATACAAGGATGACAACAGTGGAGCCACATTTTTGAAGTATTGAAAGGAAAAAAAAAAAGTCTGTCAAGTTAGAATTCTGTACGCAACAAAGATACTTCAAAAACAAAGGTGAAAGATACTTTTTCAGACATGAAAACTATAAGAATTCATTACCAGCAAGCCTGCACTGTAAGAGATATCCAAAAACTCCAAGTAGAATACCAGATGGATAAATGGATCTACACAGTGGAACAAAGAGATCCAGAAATGGTTAACTATTGGAATAATATAAATGATTTTTAATTAAATCTCTTTAAAAGAGAATGTTTATAAAACAAAACAAAACAAAACAGGGCACCAGGGTGGCTCAGTCGTTAAGTGCCTGCCTTCAGCTCAGGTCATGATCCCAGAGTCTGGGATCGAGCCCCCCCCCCCCCCCCCCCCCCC
>NC_048225.1:10632339-10663566 GCF_002007445.2 Ailuropoda melanoleuca | reverse complement strand
CTCCACCCCAGTCAGGCTCCCTGCTCAGTGGGGAGCCTGCTTCTCCATCTCCCTGGCGCCCCCCTCCCCCTGCTCTCTGTGTCAAACAAATAAATAATCTTAAAAAAATAAAAAAACAATGCAATGAGGGGTTTTTACATATACAAATGTAAACTGTGTAACAGCACAGCCTCTAACAAGTCAACAAGTCTGACCAGGATGTAGGAGGGAAAGTAAAACATATCAGGAACTAAAACTGGACTCCTACTAGAGGAAGAATTTAACAAAAATTATAATACCATGTACAACTTATCAATTAATTTGGAAAGATAAAGAAAACGGTTGATTTTTTCTAGAAAGGTATGAATTATTCAAATTGATTTCTGAGAAAGTAGGAAATGAATAGTTTCCCCCATGGTTAATAAGGGAAAAAGGGGGGAATCATTTACTTCTAAGACTGTTTTATGAGTTCAACAAGTCTTAAATTAACAGATAATTCCTGTATTATTCAATTTTCTTGCCAGGGCATAGAAAAGATAAGCTTACCAACTCATTCTATAAAACTAGCAGAACTGTAATTCCCAAACCAAACTAATAAACAATTTTTTAAAGAAAACTTCATGAATACATATCTAAATCTTAACATTTTTGAAAAACACAATTCTAGAGTGTATTAAAGACACAATATTTTGTAATAGAGAGTTTTTATAATAGGACGCAATGATGGTTCAGGATTAGGAAACCGATTTAAAAAAAATACTACTATGCTGAAGCCTCCCTTTTTTATTCAAGTATTTGACAAATGTTCATTAATTCATCAAAAATTTACCAAGTATTTTTGTAGTGCCAGGCACTGGATACTGAGAATTCAGTGGTAAGATATGGTCTCTGCCTTCATGCAGCCATCTAGAGAGATAGATTAAAAATTATAACACAGTATAGGGCTATGACAAGAGAAATACAGGGCACTATTGTAATACATAAATTGGCACATTGGGGTGCTGTTGGAATAATCCTGTTGAGGATGACCGCCCCTTCTCAGATGATGGCAATTGGTGTGAGGAATACGGACCTACACAGTAGGGTTCGAAAGTAGTATCAACATTTTGGTTGATTGGTTGGAGAAGGGTTGAGTCACATTCTTTGGAGGTCTTAATATCTTAATATGTGTTATGTACAAAAGGGTCAAGTGTAAGTGTCAAGTATGGAAAATACTACGCATAAAATTTCTTTACTGCAGTACTTATCAGAAGCTTTACAGTGTTGCCACTAACAGAAAGCCACCCAATGTTAGATACTACCTGTTTACCAAAACACTTGATTACGGAACCCTTATTCTGCTGAACATCTTGTAAGAATGGTGGTTCATGAACACATGGGGAGAAACTGTGCTCCCACACAAACACCCCTTTCTTTCTACTGCAGCTCCCAAACCTATATGAATTATCTAACTATATTGTTTGTTGAGG
Organism: Ailuropoda melanoleuca; assembly: GCF_002007445.2. Lineage (NCBI taxonomy): Eukaryota > Metazoa > Chordata > Mammalia > Carnivora > Ursidae > Ailuropoda > Ailuropoda melanoleuca. The sequence continues at coordinate 10,662,118 of NC_048225.1, read as the reverse complement.
CTATCTTGTTGGACATTTATTAATTACCCTCAACTGGGTGAGACTGAAGTGAAAAAGATTCACTGGAACCTCAAAAGGGGCGTGTCCCAAGTCATTAAAGAATAAAAAGATTATTCCGGGGCGCCTGGGTGGCACAGCGGTTAAGCGTCTGCCTTCGGCTCAGGGCATGATCCCCACATTGTGGGATTGAGCCCCACATCAGACTCCTCTGCTATGAGCCTGCTTCTTCCTCTCCCACTCCCCCTGCTTGTGTTCCCTCTCTCGCTGGCTGTCTCTCTCTCTGTCAAATAAATAAAATCTTTACAAAAAAAAAAAAAAAAGATTATTCCGAACCAGGACTACCTATGAATCAATATGAAAAGATCTGACCCACAGATAAACTGCAATAAGGCAGAATTAATCTTTGTGAATCTCTATAAAAGCTACCAAATAGTCATACAGGTAAGATACCCAAGAACAAGCTCATTAGAAACAAATCCTTCTACTATTAAACTGCTAAAGCAAACAGAAACTTTTGATCCTAATGCTATGTTGAGTAAATAGCCCTGGTTACCTAAAAAGTGGATGCACTTTATTTACAAATAGGGAAGACGTGAGAGTATGTGAACTCTCAAGGAGGGTAACCAGTTCATAATGCTCAGAACTGTAATCCATGTCACCAAAAATCTGATTCTAAAATATTAAGTTCGATATGTACAAAGGAGTATTTCAGGATGCTCTAAGAACAGACATTCTTAACACTAGGCAATCACTGAACTGAAGCATGTTGCTAATGCTGTACACAATGTCTCTAAAGTCAGCGAGGTCAAAAAAATTAGGCACACTCCTTTTTTGTTTTCAATATATTAAAAAGCAACAGAGTACAAATGCTGTGGTTAATACTAAAAAGGATCAAAAATTTTCAAGGAATATTTTTATAAACAAGTTCTACAACAAAGGGGAAATAGCATCTTGATACACAAAACTTCTGGTAAACAAGATTTAAAAACTTTTAAATCAGAAAATGTTTAAGACTAAATTCTTTCAAATGTTCAAACAAAAAAGCAACCTGTACAATCTCCATAATAAAAGGTATCCTTATACCCATGTCCTGGGCACTTTGAAAATGTTAGAATTTTTAAAATTTGAGTGATAGAGGCAGCACTTATAAGGCTTCAGAAACCTTTTTTTCCTCCAAAAAAGCATACTTTCAGTAAAACATTTTACCATTTTTCTCTATGCATTTACATTTGTGTTCTTCCTGAAAAGGGGGATTTATAGTAACACTGTATTTTTAATGTAAAAAAATACATTTAGAAATATTTAACTTCCTGAGTGACTTCAGTTATACATCAAACATGATTTAATGAGCAAATTCTAAAATTTTAGAATGAGATAGCATGTAAAATTTACAATTTTATGTTCAATTAGAGTAAAACTCAAAAGACCATGTCACAGAACTTACGCTAAAAATTCTCTAAGAAGTCAAATATGATTTATCCCCAAACTTTACCAGTAAGTTTTCTATGTAAAACGTTAGTAAAATGAATCACTGAAATTACATTTATTCATTTAACAAAATACTGATAGTCAATTCAGACTATCAGAACTTGAATGTTTTCTATTATACACACCAAAATCTGATTCACTAACAAGAAACTTCTTGCAATACAAAAAGATAACAGATAATTAAAATATTTGCTTTATAATACAACCAACCCATATAATACATCCCTTCCTCATTTATCTAAAATGATTAAGAATTGTGGCACCTTCTTTTGCATAAAACCCTTTCCTCTTCATAAAACCCTGAGGTGAAAGGTTATTAATGTAATAAAACTGGAACCACAACTCTTATTTCTGTATTAGACTGTAGCTAGAGGTTTTAAAAATTTTATAAAGAAACGTGGCAACTTGTAAAGTTGCTCTGTACAGTTGTGTTAAAACATTTCCAGGTCAATTTAGCCAAAAGGACCTAGAATGACCCTATAATAACATCGTCCTTTTAATACTTGTTAGTGTCGAGATGAACGCCATTTTCCATCTCGGCTACTGTCTCTTCTGTTCTCATGGTCATGGCTCCAGCCATCGGGATTCCTATCTTCATAGAAGTAGTCATCTCTGCTTCCTCTGTAATGATGGTCAGACCCATGATCAGTGTAACGCTGTTCTCGGCTATAATGTCTATCCGGTATGTAGGGATGAGAATTCTGTCTGACTTTACGTTGTGATGATGGTGTATCTTGGCGCCACTGGGAGCCTGAAGACTGGTTAAAACTATGACTATGGGACGGGGAAAATCCTGATGGATCCAGATGCGGAGAACCAAATTTCCCACCATAGGACATCTGTCTCAGAACATTGTTCATCTAAGAGTAGAGAAAAAGAAGGAAATGTTAACTGCAAGTATTTTTAGGTATCAAAGCCAATATGCATTTAGTCACAGTGAACCAAACAGATAATGATGGAAAAGCAAAATTACTCTTGCCCAGATGGATCTTAGGTTAAACAGAACTCAGAGTAAAAAAAAATACAATGGCTTTATTCATTCCTACGTATAATCCGCAAGGTATTTGTACATTACTACTACTCCTTGCCCTCAAGAATACAACTTAGAAGGGAAGAGGTCATACAAATGATTATAATGTAAATCATTATCTGATGAACACACAAAGAGCCAAGAGCTCAGGATCATTAGGAAATGCTTCATGAAGGTGACATATTATCTAAGTATTAAAAGTATGGATGGAATATTTTAAGGGGGAAGTATACCAAGGAAAGGAAATTGCACAAAGACAACAAGGAAACAGAACAAGTTTGTAGAATAGCAAGAATTCTGACTGATTACAGATTTCATAAGCAGTGAATAATGGACAGTTAGGCTAGAAAGCTTTATTGGCATCAGACCATGGGAGTGCCTCATAACTAGGCTAGAGAAATCAGACTTTATCTTGCAAACGATAGAAAAATCAAATTACCAGGAAGATAAGCAAAACAGGATTATAACATTCATTTTGAAAGTGTGTGAGATGGGCTAGCAAGGAGAAAATGGAGACAAGTACGAACCAGTGGTCCCCAAATTCTGCCTGTGGATAAGTGCTAGCCAGTGATGACTTTTTTTTAAATAGCCTACACCATGAGAAAAATATGTGGTATGTACATAAAAGTTGACACCCCTCTATACTGGTCCCTCAAGTTTACTTTATTTCACTTATATTTTTATTTTGCAGACCTGCAGAAGGTTGACAGGTCACAAGCCAACATTGTGATTTGGCCAAAGAAAAAAAGAAGAAATGAATTCAAGAAAAAGAAAAAAATAAAGGACTCGGTGACAAAATGAAAAATATGAAAAACTGGAGACAAAGATGGAACAGTAAAACACACAGAAGATTTTGAGCCTAGTCGAAGTCTCATTATTACAGAAAAAATGGAAATCAAGAGAAAACTGGTCAAAGACTCAAATCAATATATTCAAGTACAGTTATTAAGCATTAAGGAAAATATCAGGTAAGAAGCCCTTCAGCGTACATCGCAAGAGTATCAGAGAATAAATTTCCAGTCCTTGAGACACATACATACACCCCTCCACAACAACAGCTGAAGAAAAATACAAATGTGAAATGCAGTTCTATTTATCTTCAATCTGTTAAATGTTTTCCAGCCCAGTGAAAATCAAAATGGGTGATCAACTTACAGAGATCATGCTAGTCTCACTAAAACTGAGAACATTATTTAAGAATCATTTGAGCATTTTTTTAAACATTTAGAGAGAGTGAGCGCATGCAAATGTGCACACATGTGCGAGTAGGGGCAGGGCAGAGAGACAGAATCTGTTGAGAGACTGCAGAGCTGGATATGGGGCTTGATCTCACAACCCTGAGATCATGACCTGAGCCGAAATTAAGAGTCAGATGCTTGACCAACAGAGCCACCCAGGCACCCCTATGTGAAGATTCTAAGTTTTTGGGGATTTTTTAGAAGCTCAAGTTGAAGATGTCTGAGTTTTGGTAAATGTTTTTGTATAACCTCTAGAGCGCCTGGGTGGCTCAGTCAGTTAAGCATCTGCCTTCAGCTCAGGTCATGATCTCCAGGTCCTGGGATGAAGCCCCAAGTCTGGCTCCCAGCTCAGCAAGTGGTCTGCTTCTCCTTCTCCCTCTGCCCCTCCCCCTGCTTGTGCTCTGTCTCCCTCTCTCTCACAAATGAAAAAATAAAATCTTAAAAAAAAAGAATAGAAAAGAAAAAGGAAAAGAAAAGAAATATCAACCTACCACTGCTTGTCTCTGAAAATTTTCTGGAGAAGAAAAAGATCTCTGAATTATCTGTACTGATGGAGTCATGTTATCCACAGTCCTTTCATACCTATGAAAAATAAGAACACCAACATATGATCAACGATTCAACAAATATTTATATATACTAATCATAAGCAAAACACAGTGTCGAAGGTAGGAATGAACAAGAAAGAAAAGGTATCCACCTGCTCTCATGGCTAAGGGTAAGGATTCAGACAGTAAAACAACTTCACCTTGTTACAAGTGATATAATAATTGATTAAAAAGTAAGTAACGGGAGAGAGATGGGGTTCTATTTTAGCTCTGCTGGTCAGGGATGGTCTTTCTAAAAAGGGGACACATTTGAAGTGAAAACTAAGTAACAAGGTTACCTGGAGGCAAAACATTCCAGCTGAGGGAAGAATTAGCACAGGGGTGAGTAAGCTATACAGCCTGTGGGCCAAATCCTGTTTTTTAACACTCTGTGTCTGTTTTATCTATATAGTGTTACAATGACAAAGGAAAAAAAAAAAAGTATGGCCTGCAAGGTCTGAAATATTAACTATATGGCCCTTCATAGGAAAAAAAAGCAAAAACAAAAACCTGTCAATCCCAGGACTAGTGCAGAGGTCTAGGCTGAAAACTAAGATGAAAAAGATTTGGTCGATTAGATATGACAGATGAGGGAAAAAGAAAAACAAAGGATAAAATTTAGATTTTTGGCTTGAGCAATTACGTAGACATTTACTGTGACAGCGAAGAGGAACAGGTCTGGGGGAGCAAGGAATTAAGAGTTCTGTAACACAAATAGGATATTAATTTTAAGGAATTACACCTAATTCCTCAATTCCTAAAAAAGTAGCTTGCTCTACAGAAAGAGTCACTTTAGGGGCGCCTGGGTGGCTCAGTTGTTAAGCGTCTCCCTTCAGCTCAGGTCATGATCCCAGGGTCCTGGGATGGAGCCCCACATTGGGCTCCCCACTCAGCAGGAAGCTTGCTTTCTACTATTGTGTCTTTCTACTATTTTTATATTTTATATTATATTTTTATATTTTAAATGTCTTTCTACTATTTTTAGGAGAAAATTCCCAAAGCTTAACTATGGCCTATAAGAAAGACCCTCTTTTCTACTTCCCCAACATCATCTACTACTCCATTTCTCCTTCCTTATGATCTGGATACATTGGCCTTATTCATTTATACCATTTCTCCAAGCACGTTCTATGCTTTCTTTAGAGAACTTATTAAACAGGTAGTCACACCACATAGGTAGATATGAAGATATATATATATGTATATGTATCTTCCTGTAGACTTTTCAGCTTCACTAAGCAGCCTATGACAGTGGCTGGGGTTCAGTCACAACGCTTGGGTTTCAATCCCAGCCCGCTGCTCACGAGCAGTTCAAACTTGAGCAAGTTAATGTCCCTTACTTCCTTCACATACAAGGTAGAACTAACAACAATCCCTACCTCCTAAGACTGCTGTGAGAAATAAGACCATAAACACAAAGTACTTGAAGAACCTGACACATGACAGATATTTGTTGACTCTTTCTTGAATGAAGCCCAATATGATTAATCAATAGGTCTATACCGATAAACCAGGGAAAAAATGTCCCTGGTAAAATACCACGCTTCCCAAAGCAAATAAAATTATTTTGTATAAACATGGTACCTTTTCTAACCCTTAGTAGCTGGAAGAGACTCCGGAGGCATTCAATTTCGCTTTTTCTTATAAATGGAAGGACAGGACCAGAGAAATGAGATTACTTCAAATCTGCAATCAGAGAGGCAGCCCTAGAATCCAATTCTATAAACTCTTAGTTCACTAGTCTGTTTACTGATAGGTATTTTTAAATTGCAAGTAACAACCAATTAGTGGTCAAAACTAATTTGAATTTTTTTAAAAAAATAAAATAGAAAATAGAGTATACCGAAAGTAGAGAAAATAAGTAATGTTCTGGGAAATTTTCAGTTATATATAAAATATGTGACTGTGGGTAAATGTCCTCACAAATGAATGTAATTATAGGTACACATGTATCTATTTTAGGGGCACTATATACGTCTGTCTGTAGTCCCCTTAAAATAAATACCTAATTATAATCCAAAATACAAATAATATAGCAGAAAAATAAAGAGGTAGGCGCTTAAAGAAGGAAACAAATCGCTCAGTATGTTTTGAGATCACTACCTGAAAAAAATTTCCAATAAATGATTTTAACAAAATATCACCTGCTAGGAGATGTAGAGATAGGGCTTGAGTTTCCAACATGATGCTGAGGATATGACAAACTGACGTCCTGGGAGGCATGGCTACTTCCTAAAATGAAGTAATGTGAGAAATTATTCTTGATAGAAAACTCAAGCTGAAATTTTATCCCTCCTACCCCAAATCATGCTAAAAAGGTAAGTAGAAGCTACAAGAGAAAACCTCAAATTTCAAGAGACCGCTTTACATTTTCATCAGAGTGAACACTTTAAGTGTTTAATATCAGATATAACCAAAACAAAGGGTTCAAGTAAGTACTATCCAATGTACAAATATCCAATCTGGCCATAATATTCTGACCCCACACTAAATTTTAACTGGATGCATGGAAAGTTTCATCCTCACATGATCCAGAATCAAAACCTGTAAATGTAAATCACAAAGCAGCCAGGAAAAGTATTTTTTAAAAAACAATTCTCGCTCCTTTCAGAGCACAAACCCAAACCCAAGTCTTCCTAACCAAAAAGTTTATGCTCTTTTCAGTAACTCAAACTCAATTTTAAAATGACTTTCAAAATCCATATTGTTAATGTTATCTAGTTTCAAGGACATATAAAAATTACTATCCACAAAGCTTAAGGTATTTTCATCCAAGAGGTTCTTTAAAACTGAATAATAATATTAAAAACAAAGAACAAAGCAGCAAAAAAACCCTCTCCTCAAACAATAACACTCAACAGTTACCTGATCTAAACTGAATTTTGATGGGCTTCCCAAAAAGTTTTATTCCATTAAGTAGATTCATGGCATAAGGAACAGACACTTCATGTTTGAAATTCACAAACGCAAACTGTTTTGGTTTACCATCCTTATCTTTCGGAATTTTCACTTTTACTACCGGCCCAGCCTACAAACAAAAAGGGAAGAAAAAAAAAAAAGTCTTCAGAATTTAAATGAGGCAAATTCAAGAAAATACTCAAATTTTAGGAAGTTTAAAAGCAACAGAAATGTAACCAGGAAAAGTCTAAAAAATGGACACATAGGGATTTCCACCTCAGTTAAAGATTCCACAGATATGACTGAACACTTGATTAATTTATTTGGGGAAGGAAGCGCATAAGGAACTGGACACAGTCACTCGGTTTACATTTCATAGTGCTTTATGACTTTTTAACAAGGTGACCAACATCCATCACTTTCCCACTCCGGGTAACGTTGACCAAGAGCTACAGAAAGTGGTTTCTTTGGGCTAAAAATTCACTTTTGTACTGATTAACCAAATATTACCAGTTGTTAGAGACTAAAGCTGAAAAGAACAAGAAATTCTGGATTTTTAACACATTTTAATGCAGAACGGAATCCAGAAACAACACGTTTGCTTTTCTACGGAGTAGTCTATTTTAAATATTTTAACGCTGCAATTAAAAAAAAAAAATCGGTGGAAAACAGATACTGACCGAGCAATTGAAATCTGATTAGCCAGATTAACCGAAGACAAAGTGCCTTAAGGGGAAGGAAGATGAGCAAAGGGACAGGAAAAAGCCCAGCTCCACGAACAACCCACACATACCGTGCCCCTTAGGATCCTTGAATCATCACCTCGGGAATGCTTCCCTGAGGAAGCCTCCACCACCCTTGAGTGAACTGACTAGGGTTCTTCCCATAAAGCGACACCCAGCGAGAGCCTCACTTTCCCCGTGGACCTCCAGCCCCAAGCGGCCCACCCGTCGGGCGCCCGGACCCACAGCCCCGCTTTCCCCAAGAAGACGGGCCTGGCCGTCGGGCTGGACCGTACAGGAGCCGCATAGCGAAAGGAAAAGCCTGCTCTCGGCCGCTGACCTGGTGGAAAAGCTCGAAGAGGAGTTCCTCGGTCACTTTAGTCTCAAGGTTGCCCACAAAGAGAGTGCGATCCGCTTCCGCTGCCGCCGCCCCCATCTCAGCGTCAACCCCCTCCCTAAAACGGCCGAAGGGTCGTCGCCGTCGCACTCACTGCGCACTCTCGGAAACCCCACGTCCTCGCCCTCCCGGGCGTCTCGGACGTAAACGTCAATCACGCTCGCTCCCGGCCGGCGTCGCCGTGCGTGGACGCGCTGCGCATGCTCACGAGGAGAGCGCCGGTGAAAGGCGGCCCCTCGGTCGGCCGCGGCTTTAGGAATGGCCTCAAGTGTAGGCGGTGGCGGCGTCGGAGACGGGCTGGACTGATCTGTGGAGCCGCGAAGGGCCCGCCTTGACCAAGGGACGTAACGAACACTGCGGGCAGTGTTTGAAGATGGCCCTGAACAATATGTCCCTGTCCGCCGGCGATCAAAGGACTAGGGTGGCCTACCGCGCGTCCCACGGCGACCTCAGCCCGTCGGCGGCCTTAGCGCTGGCGATGGTCTCCGGAGACAGCTTCCTCGTTGCCAGGCCCGAGGCTGTCCTTCCAGGACCCACTCCTCGGCAGGCCGTGCGGCCAAACGTTCGTACCCGCTTTATAAAGGGAAGGGAACCTGATGGACGGAACCGGAGCCGCCAGACCAGATTCTCACCGTATCCGACCCCCGGGGTTAAACTGGATCTCCTGAGGAACTTGCTGCAAGAGCGGCTGGTTGCCATTGGAAGTGTTATCGCAGCCCGGCTGTCGGCTTAATACCTCCCTCTGCCCCTCTATTCGCTCATTAACAAGGCCTCTCTAAAATCCTTCCTTGGTGGCCTCGGCAGTCTTATTTTCAGAGGGATGAATTTTCATTTTAGTATAAAAACATGTAGGAGTCCTGTTAATATGGCTTAGTAGGGAGGAAACGTACTTACTGCTGCATTCCGATGGTTTGAGGCAGCCAGAATAATTAGATCAGGAAGGAGGTAGAAGAGATTTTCTTCTTAGTTACAAAGCTGAGCCACCCTCCCCAGAGGCCAGCAATCATTTGTTCACCCTTTGTGCACGCCATCCCAACAATGAACCCCNGGAAGGAGGTAGAAGAGATTTTCTTCTTAGTTACAAAGCTGAGCCACCCTCCCCAGAGGCCAGCAATCATTTTTCACCCTTTGTGCACGCCATCCCGACAATGAACCCAAATTCTGCTTTCCACAAATCTTCCGTCCCACCCTGGCAGATTCTCCTACTTTTGAGACTTGCGATTGAAGCTTGCTTAACTCTCTACCCCAGACTATTGCCGTTACGTTTACTTTTGTTGGTGAAAATGAAATGCTGCCTTTTACTCCCCTGGCATATTCTTCCACAGGGCCCAAGGCAACCCTTTTCCATCTCCCTCCACTTTTTCTTCAGGAATGTCTACAAACTCCAGTCTCAGTCACACTAAAAACAAAAGCAAACCTAAACTTTGCTGCTTTTTCGTATTATTAAACCAGTTTCTTTTTTTGCCAAAGTCTCCAAATGAGTTTTTACATTTCCGTTTGTCATTTTATTATTAGTGTTCAGTCCCGGTTTCCTTAATCTAAGTCTGTTGTCCCGAAATAACAATGCTGGGTAACTTAGGCTCACAGTCTCCTGTTAGGAAGCTGTTCATCAATTCACTATAGCAGCTTCCTCAGACGTTCTTGTTTATTTTTACTCATTCAACCATTCAACAGTATTTGAAGATCTTCCCAGTGGTGAGCACTGTGGATAAACTACAGTCAAGGAATGTATTCTAGATAGGGAGGCTAAGAAGTCAATAGGTAATCACCACACTGGACTGTTTTTTAGGTGCAGTGATAACAATACCCTAGGTTGCAATGGCTTTCCATACTACTGTACTATCCTGGTTCTTCTCTTACCTGGCTGATCACTCTTTATTTTCTGATACTTTTATTCTCTTAACCGTATATTTCCTAAGGTTTAAAGGGCGGTATTGGGAGAAAGTTAGTGGGTTCTTTAAGTGCCAACTCTATGTAAGCAGGTAGACGAGGTGTTTCTCAGTGGACTCTTGTGTATAATTATGACCAGATAAAGCAAAATTATCACACACCACACAGTACGGAATTGTTAGAACCACATTTGAAGAAGAATGTTGGCAAATCAGAGAGCTTCCATAAGAGAGTGATTAATATGGTGAGAGATCTGGAATGAGGTCATAGAAAAAATGGTTGAAAGGATAATAACAGCTATTTTTTTTTTGAGTGCTATGTGTAAGGCAATGTTGTAGAGGCTTTTATTCATTATTTATTCAGATATTTATTGAGAACTTATACTGTGCCTGATGTGACCTGTATTAGGCTTTTATTTATTTTTTTTAAAGATTTTATTTATTTGACAGAGATAGAGATAGCGAGCGAGAGGGAACACAAGCAGAGGGAGTGGGAGAGGAAGAAGCAGGCTCATAGTGGAGGAGCCTGATGTGGGGCTCGATCCCATAACGCCGGGATCACGCCCTGAGCTGAAGGCAGACACTTTAACCGCTGTGCCACCCAGGCGCCCCGTATTAGGCTTTTAGAATAAAGTGAACAAGATCAATAATATCTCTGCTTTGGTGGGGCTTTATATATGTCATTTAATTCTCACAATGGCCCATAAAGGAGATATCATATTTCATTTTACTGCTCAGAAACGAAGGCACAAAGAGATGAAGTAAAGTTTCCAAGGCGATACAGCTAGTCAATGATAGAGCCTTGCAGCCTTGCAACCCAGTCTCCTCATTTGAACCATGCCAAACAAAAAGTTATTTGAGCAACTATTTTGTCAATTCTCCCAAGGATAGCGTCTATCTACTACTCTTCTACTTATCTAAAAGGTTAATTCTTGATATACGATGGATGCCTTAGACTGGACATTACAAAACCTGTAGTTGAGAAAGGAATCCCAAACCTATGTGTTACGAGTTTTAGACTGGGAATAATAAATAAATTAAGGCTGAAGGTAAGAAGTGTTTTCATAAAACTGAGAGATGCCTAATAGTGAAAAATAACACCTCACAAGGTAAGATAAGTTAAGTAAAAAGTTCAGAGAGGCTGAATACTATCAAGTATGAAATAGGATTATATGTCTTCGTAGATCTTCCCCCATTTAACCGATAATTCTGTACTTTAAAAAATAAACTTGTTCGGCTCAGGTCATGATCCCCGTGTCTTGGGATCGAGTCCCACATCCGGCTCCTTGCTCAGCGGGGAGCCTGCTTCTCCCTCTGCCTGCTCTGCCTGCTGCTCCCCCTGCTTGTACTCTCTCTCTCTCTGAAAAATAAATAAAATCTTAGAAAAAAAAAGAGAGAAAGAAATGGTGCTGGTGTCAAAGATTTAAAAAAATTTTTTTAAAAATAAACTTGTTAAAATTGAAAGTGGAGAACAGGATGAGAAGAGGAAAATGAGGTATAATACACAGGATGACCATATTTACTGTACAAACCAGAACACCTGAGAGTGGAAGAGGGTGCTAACAACTGTGCTGAGGCAACGGGCATAACTAGAGGCTGTTCTAGGCCATCTAACCCTCAGAGACGTTACAGCATTAAATATGCCTTTAAAACATATTTCTTAGCTTCAGGGAAAGGCTGAGATTTGTAAATGAAGAAAGAAAAGTCTGGCATAAAAGTGCACATGAGAAAAGGAAGACCCAAAGGGAGTGACTTTCTGTTGGTTTAGGTGTGAGATCATCAGGAGCAGGGCTTTGATTGAATAGTAGCATACATGTGCCAGAGGGAAAAAGAAAATAGTGTGGTTTATTGTGCTTTGTTTGACAGGAGGAGACCCTTGTTCACATAAATGCTGCATCATTTAAAATCTGAGCCAATGAATATCTAAATTCTCCTTACTCTTAGCATCTGCGCTAGTGTCCAAGTTACAGTGTGTTCCTAGAGTCACAAAGACCATCTCATGGAACCAGAACCAAGTAAAGCTCTGTCAATGAAATTAACTTGAAGTAGGGACAACGTTTCCCCAAGAGCAGTCCATGTCATTAAAAATGTTAGTGTACAAAATGGATTTTTATTTAACATCAGTGGTTAAGGATAGCATGTTGACATTCTCAAATAGATGCATTTTTCTGAGAGTAATACAAAAAACAGCCCAAAAAATCAATACTTAATGTTATTTTTTTTAATTGTAAACTCCTGTTTGTTTTTTATTGTCTCATATTTATCATCTCGTAGTAACTGACTAGCATGTGTTGAAGTGGAGTTCTATTAGGATATTTACTTCCTCTATTCATCAGCACTAATGATCTTAAAAAGAATGCCCATTAGGGATATAGAAAAAAGAGGCCACAGAGACTTTCCCTCAGTATCTGGATTTCATGATAAGCCTTACCTCTAAAGAGGGGTAACTTGGAAGGAAAGGAAAGGAGGGAGGAAAGTCCTACAGGAAGGATGAGTAAGTTAACTTCTGATGGTCAGAGGCTCAGCTGCCTAGCGAGCAAAATTGGTTATCTTTCATTCCTTCAGTGAATGTATCCAGATCTCGCTAAGGTACAGCTTAGTCTACCAATTTCCATGAAAAGTACTCTCGTTTTCCTATCAACCAAATGTATGTCTGAATACCTAAGACTTCATACCACCTATTTCTTGTCCTTCTTACTTATGATCATTCAAATGCAAAGTCCTGCTCATTTTACCTTCACAATGTGTTTCTGTAATCACTTTCATTACCTGGATTTTATTTACCTGGAGATTTAACCTGTTTTCTTTGCCTCTGTCTCTCTGCTTCATCCTAGATGTATACGGCCTCCAGACTGATGCGCCTAAAGCATATCTCTGATCACATAGTTAACTACTTCGGTGTTCCCCATAGTCTGTTCCACAAACCCTTCTTATAGGAAACTGAGGGTTGCTCAAGGGGGGCTCGGTGGGGGGATGGGGTAACTGGGTGATGGGCATTAAGGAGGGCACTTGATGGAGTGAGCACTGGGTATTATATAAGACTGACGAATCACAGATGTGTACCTCAGAAATCAATAATACGCTATATGTTGATTAATTGAATTAAAATAGTTAAAAACAAAAAAATTTTTCTTAACTGCAGATGCCATAAACCGACTTTTAAGACTCTCCATAATCTGGGATGCCTGAGTGGCTCAGTCCATTAAGCGTCTGCCTTCGGCTCAGGTCATGATCCCAGGGTCCTGGGACTGAGTACCACATTGGGCTCCTTGCTCCTTGGGAAGCCTGCTTCTCCCTCTGCCTCTGCCTCGGCCTCCCGCCTGCTTGTGCTCTCTCTCTCTCTGACAAATAAATAAAATCCTTTAAAAAAAACCAAAACTCTCCATAGCTGTCCACGCTACACTGCCAGCCCCCTTCTTCTTATTCATAACACGCCAGGTGGTTGCTGTTCTTTTCTGCCGCTGTGCCTCTGCCTATTGTAGTCCCCTTAACTGAATAGTTTGTATGTCTCATTTTCTGCCAGTTAAACTTCTACTCATCCGGATTGGTCCAGTTTCTTTACATTACAAAGAACACACCCATTTTAACCAGGATAAGCAAAAACTGGACTGGACCAACGCGGAGAGCTAGAAAAGTGTGGTGAACATCAGATGTTCTGTCTATGGAGCAACTATTTATCCTCTAAGAGCACCTTGGTTTTTCCTTTCTGTGGAGCCCCCTCTCCATTCTGTGGAGCCCCATCCTCCATTCATGTATTTGGGGAGAAGCTTCACACCTACCTAGAGGGATAGAGTTATAATCCATGTCTCACCTCCTCTACTACGTTGAAGCTCCCTGAGAGCTGACAACACGTCTAAATTTATTTTTAGGGGCTACTGGGTGGCTCAGTGGGTTAAGCATCTGCTTTCGGCTCAGGGCATGATCCTGGAGTCCCAAGATCAAGCCCTGCATCGGGCTCCCTGCTCAGTGGGGAGTCTGCTTCTCCCTCTCCCTCTGCTCCTTCCCCACTCATGCGCTTGCGTGCTCTCTCTCTCTCTCTCTCTCTCTCGTTCACTCTCTTTCTCAAATAAAATCTTTAAAAAAAATAAATTTATTTTTATATTTACTTGAACCTATTATCCAAAGAGTAGATATTAAATGAATGCCTGTTTATACAAATGAATGAACCTCATGTATATCTCTTCTTGGAATCAAAATCCAAAAGTGGAACGTTCCAGGAAGGCAAGGGCAGAAATTGTAGGCCCTTCAGTCCAAAATCACCCAGTCATCTGGGCAGATACGAGTAATATGGTAAGACAAAATAAGTTTTGTTTAAAGGTTTTAGTTCCATTTAGAATCAATCTGCCTCTGGGAATATAACCTGAAGATAAATCCCAACCAAGATGTGGACAAACATTTATGCACATATTTAATGCACTTTAAAATGCCCCTATTTATAATTTTAAAAATGTGGAAACAGCTTCTATGTCCAAAATAGACAATAAATAAAGAAAAAAAGAATGAGTGCTTAGTGTGTACCAGGTTGCCACTAACCACTTTCCCAAGGATTATTTTATTTAATCCTTACAATCATTTTATGACAGGAGGTGGCAAACTTTATTCTTTCAAGACCCAAGTAGTAAATATCTTAGACTTTGTAGACCAAGGGGCAAAACTGAGGCTATTACGTAGGCATTTATGTAACGAGAGAAAGCAAATTTCCACAAAATTTGTATGGATGAATTTCAAAATCTAATAGTTGATACATTTTTTTTGGTGATGCTTACGCTACTAAGGCAAAGATGGAATTCATTTTGGTGGGGGCGGGGGGACATTTCACTCTACTGGAGTTCAAAGTTTGCATTCCCTATCATCAAAATCAATAGCAAATGCTTATTTGTTAATGCTGATTTTTCGTAAGATTTTATATACTTTATCTTTGAAAATGTCTTTGAAATTTTCTTTTCATAGGTACTTCCAAATCCTGGTATCGGTCCATGAGTATATGGTTTTAATTGGGCATATTCATTGCTTGGAAGGCATTTATGCAATTCTGTTAAATTCTTCTCTTGATAGTTGCCTTTTAGTGTGTCATTATGTTGCAGATTAATTGCTTCCAATTGAAGGTGGAAGTTCAGCAATTGCAGTTGAGTGGATTTTGAAATATGGAAATTTTTTTGCATTCACATCCAGGTCCAAAAGACACTGTTGGAACTGTAGTTTGAAGTCAGAAAATATATCTCCTACATATTTGTGTGGGTATGGAAGTCTGGCTTCTTAACTTTTTAACAGCACAGGAAGTACATAAAACATCCGGACATTGCTTGTGATTCAAACAATGCTAGTTGTGGAGATTTCCACAGTATACATTTGGTGTGGAAGTGTTGTTTTGCCTTATAGCTTTAGACTCAATTCGTTGAGAAACATTATCAAGCCTGCAGCAAAAGTTAATTTCCAAACCCATTCACAGTTCAGTAACAGAGGTTGAGGGTAGTTCTTCCAACCACTTAAAAATGTACAGGGGGCCCCTGGGTGGCTCGGTTGGTTAACCATCCAGCTCTTGATCTTAGGGTCCTGAGATTGAGCCTTGATCCAGCCGCATGCTCAGCGGGGAGTCTGCTAGAGATTCTCTCCCTCTCCTTCTACCCCTCTCATCCCCCTCCCGCCCACTCTCTCTCTCTCAAATAAATACATAAATCTTTTTTTTTTAAATGTACAAATTGTTCTTAGCTGGAGGGCTATGCAAAAATTGGCAAAGGGCTGGATTTGATCTGTATGCCTTAGTTTGCAGAGAATTTTATTATCTGCCCAAGGGCATAAAACTACTTAGTCCTGGAATAGGGACTGAAATTTGATCAGGCAGCCTGGCTTCAGAGCCCATTCACTTGGTTAACTATGCTATACTACTCATCACGCTAGGTAGCCAACTGCAGCCAGTAGCCAAATCCAGCATGGGGTTTTCTTTGGCTAACGGTGGCAGGGTTTTTCTTTAAAAAGATGCGTTATACGATATTTAATATGTACAAAACAGAGTAAGTAAAATGCAACCAATATCCATGTACTTACCATCCAACTTAAATAAAATATTGCCCCACATTTAAAATCCCTTCTGTTTACTTTGCTTTGATAACCTTGTATTCATACCACTTCCTGAGTAATCACTGTCTTGAATTTGGTATTTTTGCATTCCTTTCTTTATTTTTAAAAATGACTTTTATTACAGATGTACCTCTGGTGTAAGTGGAACATAGAATTGTTTTACCTGCTTTAAAACAAGATAAATGCTATTATACTAAACATGTTCTGTGGCTTATTTTCTCCACTTGATTTTGCTAACATGTTTAAAAATAAAACTGGGGCACCTGGGTGGCTCAGTCGGTTCAGCGTCTGACTCTTGATTTCAGCTCGAGTCATAGTCTTCCGGTCCTGGGATGGAGCCCTGCGTCCTTGGGCTCCATGCTCAGCATGGAGTCTGCTTGTCCCTTCCCCTCTGCTCCCTCCCGCTCGCTCTCTCTCTCAAAATAAAATCTTTTTTTTTTTTTTTTAAGATTTTATTTATTTATTTGACAGAGAGACAGCCAGCGAGAGAGGGAACACAAGCGGGGGAGTGGGAGAGGAAGAAGCAGGCTCATAGCGGAGAAGCCTGATGTGGGGCTCAATCCCAGGACCCTGGGATCACGCCCTGAGCCGAAGGCAGACACTTAACGACTGCGCCACCCAGGCGCCCCTCAAAATAAAATCTTTAAAAAAATTAAAAAACAATAAAACTAGATTTGAATGCCTTTTGGCAAGATCTACATTTTCAGTTACCATCACCCCCTCTGTCTTACACCATCCATTTCATGTATTTTAATTACCCACCAGGCCTCTGAAGCCATTTGAGTTTGTGATACCTGATTTAAGAAGACATCTCATGTAGCCATTCAAATAGAAAGTTTTAATAACATAGGAATTTATTTGTCTGATACTGTGTTATGACATTTACGTTATATGTGGCAAAAATGATATAAAATTGTATATATTATATGTTCTAACCTATATGAACAAAATATGCATAGAAAAGACTAAAAGTAATTTTGCCAAAATGTTATTTTTGGGTGGTGGCATTTTGTGTGATTTATAATATGTGCTCATTATGTTTTTCTGAATTTACAAAATAATTGTTCATTTTTATAAAAAAATTTTTTAATGTAAATCACCTCTAAAATATTTTAATAATGCCATTATTGTTTCTCTTTATTCTTTAATCATATTAATTTCAATTAGGTCATGATTTTTTTTAAGATTTTGTTTATTTCTTTATTTGAGAGAGAAAGCACGGGCGTGTGCACATGAGTTTGAGCAGGGGGAGGAGCAGAGGGGGAAGAAGAGGGAGGGGAAAGAATCTCGAGCAAACTCCATAGCCAGCACGGAGCCCGACGTGAAGTTCGATCTCATGACCCTGAGATCATGACTTGAGCGGAAACCAAGAGTCCAACGCTTAACCCACTGAGCCACCCAGCTGCCCCCGTTATGTTGATATTTTTAACTACTTAACATCAATCAGTTAATTTTTGCATTGTCCTTTTAATATATCATTGCACAAGCCTCATGGATGGTACATAGGGGTGATAGCCAGGCACAAGATATAGTCTAGATTAAAGAACAAATATATTAGCTCTGCTGCATCATTTGTCTTAACACCTATCAAAGGAAGATTGCATTGACAGAAGGGATAACTTACGTGGTATTTCTAAAAAAGCAGTCTAAGAATTTTCTCCTGTTGAGGGAAGAGGGTGCCCCAATGTGAGAACACCAACATGTAGTCTGTAGAGATGGATATGTAGGGAGATCCATCAGCTTTCCTTGCTCTGGAAGCTGACCAAGCAAACGTCTATCCAGGTTGTCATAAGGGAGAGAGCACGCCCTCAGCTCACCTGAGCATTCCAAACCCCGTGATTACTGGCATTCTGCTTTCTGTGTCGGCTTCTTCTGTGTTTGGTTAGCATGAAAAGAGTCCCAGAGAATCTGAGTACATTGGGAGGCCCTTACAAAAAGCTCCTTGGATATGAAGCCTGAAGATGAGATCCTGGAAGACAGTGTCCGTATCAACGCACTGCTGTTTTAGAAAGTCTTATCCAGACAGTCCTTTGCTTCAGCATCACTTAGTTCACACTCCCTTCACGTCCCCTGTGCTTCACAGGTGCAATGATGATACGTTAATTCCATTTCAGTTTTTCCAACTTATTAACAAAGCCTCTACGGCCAAAGTGAAGAGTTGGCAATCACGTTTGCCAATTTAAGTATTTTCCAATAGAATCCTTACTTTCTCTCCATTAACTGGTAAATGAACACAACACACAGGTATTTTGGGAGGGGGGCTGGTTTATCTGGTTATATTGGATAGTATTTCACATATAAATTATTGTCATAGCCTACTTCATTTTAGGAAAGCAAAAGATATTGCCACCCCACAGAGAATTTCAAGATTGTTGTGGGGGAATTCTATAGAACTTGCCAAATTAGGACATACTGGCAATTCTGAAAATAATCCAACATGCTGATGTGGGAAGACTGTGCATATAAATTCTTTAATTGTCTCTCCTTTGGGCTACATTTTAGCTCTGTGATGGGAGAGTGGGTCTGCATTTTGCACCACTGCCATAACATCGGATAGCAGTTCCACAAGGCTCCTCTCTCGGCCTGAGTTCAGAGCAATATGGCAGTTCTGTGATGTGGACCCAGCTTCTATGCTAAAGCCATCCATTTTAATAAAGTAAAGGTCTAGCCCATTGAGCCTAGTTGAACACAGCTATTGCACTGATCTCTTCTGATGCTGCAGCCGTTGAGTTCATTTCCTTAATCACATTTTCCATACGGGTGAAAGCATGAAGCGGCTTGGTAACTTCCAGAGTGCATGCATTCTAATTTCAGAATTTAACCAAATGGAACTGGCTTCCTGACAGAGTAAACAGAACAAAATACTGTATCCAGACCAGCTGCCAAGCTAGCAGCCTGAATTTATTTTTCCTTGCTTTGCTAAATGCATCTTGAATTTTTGAAAACACAGTCCGGGTTCAGGAAATTTAGCATTTTTGAACCAAGACCAGTCAGCTCTAATATTCTTCCATAAATACATCCATTAAATTTCAAAAGTCAGGTAGCTGAGTTAATCTTTTCTCACATGTCTGTGGCCAGAGAAGAAAACATATCCCTCCTTTCTGCTGAATGCAGGGGCTGTGTTTATGTAGCCCTTGCCATCTGGGCTAATCTAATAACAGGGAGCGCTTGTAAATATCTATACGTGGTTTTTTTTTTTCCTCATTACTACCTCTGTACTTCTTATTTGATTCTTATAACATAATTCATATCTGAAATCTTTCCAGGTATTTTTGATGCCACTTTTTATATATCATTCCACATATAAATATCAAAGCTTTATTTACACTACAGACTCAACAACCAGGACACAGAGAGAAAAGAGTCAGCCTCTGGGTAGACTCCTATTGTTCAAGCCATTTTCCTTGTGAAAGAGGGCTTGAGGAAGCACAGAATATATTACCAATTCCTTTGTTATTGCTAATGCAAATTTATCCATCTGCAAAACAGACTTTTCTCTGGTATGTGTGTCTTTTATTGACCACAGATATTTTATTTATGTTTCAGTATCCTTTAACACCACACCAGGGATGGCCTTTAGCATTTACTCAGGAGATACTCAGAAATGCACATAGCCTCAAATCAAATGGATACCACTGTCCACAAGAAGTTATTTATACCCTAACTTCCTACAGGCTCCAGAATTCCCCGTCACCCCCAACCCAGTTCAGATCCTCAGTTCCTTTTCCAGGCTAACTCCTGGTCATGTGTCCACACATTCAGCTCAGCTATCACTTCCTCCCGGAAGCCTTTCTTGCTCTCTTCGGTTTCACACTCTTTCTTGGTTTCAAATACCATCCAGATGCTAAGGACTCCCAAATTTAAACCTCCAGTCCAGCTTTCTTCTGAGCTTTAGACATGTATGTATAATTGTTCCCTGAATAGCTCCACTTGGATGCCATCTTAAACGAAACATGCCCAAACCAAACTCACACCCCTCCTTCAAAGAACCCAAACCTAGCACTAATGTTGAATTACTTATCTATTGCTGTGAAACAAATTACCACAAACTCTAGTGGCTTTAAACAACAATAAATATTTATTATCTCAGAGTTTCTGTGGGTCAGGAATTGGGCATTAGCTTAGCTAGCTGATTCTGGCTAAGCTGATTCTCTCATGAATCTGCAGGCAAGATGTTGACCAGCGCTGCAGTCATTCGAGGGCTTGAATGGGTATGGAAGATCCCACTTCGGGGGTGATTCACTCATATGGCTTGCAAATTGGTGCTGTCTGTTGGTAGAAGACCTCAGTTCCTCCCTATGCGGACCTCTTCGCAGGGCTCTAGAAAGCTGCTTAGTGTCCTCATAACATAGTGGCTGGCTTCCTCCAGAACAGGTGACCCAAAAGGAGGATGCTGTAATGCCTTTCCGGACTCAGCCTCATAAGCAAAAAACACTGGCACTTTCTCAGTATTCTATTGGTCATACAGGTTAGCCTTGATTCACTGTAGAAGTGTATTCCACAAGGGTGTGAATACCTGGAGCCAAGGATCACTGGGGCCATCTGGGTGGCTGGTTATCACCACTGTCTATCCAGTTGCTCACATCAGAAACTGAGAGTCATCTTTGACACCTTCTACCATCTTGAGTCAATACCAAGTCTAGTCTATCTCACCGCTGCTTTGACTTTGTCTCCTGTCACCTCTCTAGTCCAAGCCTCTTAACTGTGCTACAACAGCCTCTCAGCGGCCCTCTCTAGTCCTACTCTTGTGCCTCTCCAACCCATTTTCCACACAGATAACGCTCATCTTTTAAGAATATAAATCTCATTATATAACTCTTCAACTTAAATACTCTTCAGTCATTTCCTGTTGAATGAACCAGGTGTCTAAACCTGGTCAAGTTAACAACCATGCTGAGACTTAGTTGCTTCCTCTGTAAAATGTTTATAAAAATAGCTACCCCTGGAGTTATAGTGAGGATCAAATGAGACAAAGTCTCATTTTTGGTGGTTTTTCTTTTTTTTTTTTTTTAAGATTTTATTCATTTATTTGAGAGAGAGAGAGCACGAGTAGGGGGAGGGCTGGAGGGAGAGGGAGGAGCAGACTCCCCCGCTGAGCAGGGAGCCTGATGCAGGGCTCGATCCCAGGACCCTGGGATTATGACCTGAGCCGAAGGCAGACATTTAACCGACTGAGCCACCCAGGCGCCCAAGAGATGAGTTTTGATTGGAAAAGAATATGAACTTTATTCAGGAGATCAGCCACCTGGGGCGAAGGCAGGCTCTTGTCCAAAAACCAACTCCGAGGTTTCTGCCTGGCCCAAAGATTTCTTAAAAGGAACTTTAGGACAATTAATCAGTAAAAGGGGAGGACAGAGGTCTGTAACACTTCTTGATTACATGCAGACTCTCGGGGACCAGCTATGGACCTTATCTCAGTGCTCAGAGGTTGTGTACTAGTGCCCGGGGAGAGGTTGTGCCAGAGGCTTTGGTTCTGAGTCTTTCTAGGAAATATTGCATGATCTGTAAATACACAAAAAAAGGTTTAGTTCATTAATTATGGAGGCTAAAGGTGCTTGCTAAAAAAGACTACTAAGTTGGCCAGAGGGGCCAAGGTGGTGGCTTCATCAAGCCCATGAGAAAGGGGTTTGATCTCCATTCTACAGAGCAGGAAACTGAGTCGTGAAGTCATCCGTCCATACTGTCACAGGAAGTGAGCAGCTAAGCTGGGCCCTGGACCCAGGTCTATCTCCAACCGGCTGCATTCAGATCCTGCCTTTCCAGAATTCCTCCTTCAGCAGACGTGTGTCTGCCTAGTGGGTCCTTTGATGAGGCGGGTTTCTGTCTTGGTATAGAATAAAGGGAAAGTAGGAGTCATAAACAAGCTTAGATCTTCCTTTCCCCTCCAAAGAAGTAAATGACATTCCCCTCAAAGGAAGGTCAGGTGATCCCAGGCTGGGAGGAGAAGCTGGGCTGTGGGAGAATCAGTGCCAAAGGCAAGGGGAGAATTTAAAGATCAGAAGCCAACTGAAGTGCGTCAGCAAGTTGGGGGAAAAGGACAAGATCTCTGCTTCCGAAACTGGTCGAAAGCATCCAGACTGTGCCTTGTCTTGTATAAATAAGCTTGTCAGTTTGTGCGGTGCAAATGAATCAAGGGTGAAGCTTGTGTCCAACTTTTTCGCAGGCAGCAACAATGGCGCCCACATCAGAAACCTGCTGTCTTTTACTGCATCTGGGGGTGTGCACGCTCTCTTCCCTTTGCCACCTCACATTTCTGGGGCTACTGGGAAAGATTCTGTCATTGGCATCGCTCAGTGACAAATAGGACATCCTGAGGAGGAGACCATAAAATGGGGGAAATGAGACCAGCAGAAAAGTACCTGAAGCAAAAATCTGTTTCTGGGGGGGTTAAATTGCAGTAAACGAGAGGGGCTGGTAGACATTGGACCCAATTAATGTTTTTGACTTGCGTCCTGCTCAGTTTTGGGACCAAGTGCGGCAAGTGGAAACAGCAAGCCTGGGCTTTATGGAGGGACAGAAATGGCTTCTGTCATTTGCAGCCACTCTCCCAGGGGCTCCGAGCCTATATTGTGACTCGGCGGCTTAGGTAATAAACATGTGAGCCTCTCCCCCAGGACTTTCTCCATCTTGAAGGAAGATAATTCCTAGGAAATGAAAAGGAGTGAGTCTCTAATCTCCAACAGTGGGAATGCCAAGGTCCTTGACCCAGCAGGGGCAGGAGGGACACTCACTTTAGGTCGAGGGTGTGCAGAGCAGCCCCCAGTCAGATGCGGGTGCCCGGGTTCTGCTCTGCTCCTGGAGGCCCTTGTGGGCTGGCTAATTCCTTCCCCAAACATCTGCTTGCTGTCAAGTTAGGAAAGATACACCTGCTCTCCACTTTCTCAGGGATGTTGAGAGGATTCATGCAGGGCTATAATGAAGGGAACAGGGTGATTCTAGAGACAGATATTGTTTAATTGCTTAAGTTTTGTCTGTGAGTAAGCTCAGATGTGGAGCGCTGACAATTGCCTGGGGCACCAGCCAAGGTTCTTGGCAGCAAACGGCAGGCCCCAGGCACCGTCCAGCCCACCTCGCCACTCTGCAGCTGATGGACATGAATTCCAGCCATCCTTACGTTAGGCTGGTTATGTGCAGATACGGGGAGAGGGGAGGTGGCCCCTCAGGCTTTGCGTCCACTACCTCGCAAGACTCCCCAAAAAGGAGGGCTGTTAACAAGAAGAGAGGGTTGACAAACACTTAAATAGCAACGTGTGTCTACCGCCCTTGCTTGATTTGCTCACTGCAGTGAGATGACACTGGCTAACTCCGCTTGGCAGTAGGGTGTATTTAGTTTTTCAGAGTTGTTGTTTCCACTGATGGCTCATTCAATTCCGTGGCAGTCATAATCTATTTGTAAAACACTTTTGTTTATAAGGGGATCTCACATCCTCTATTTTCTTGGGCTTCTAACAGTTCAGTGATATACACCCAGTTTGGATAAGGTTAAAACTTAGGGACCTCCAAAATGCAATAGCTCACACAAGATACTTTATTTTATTCTCATGGGTTAAACAGACTGGCTCAGCATGCAGTTCTCCCCACAATTATTCATGGACCTGGGTCCTCTCCATCTTCCTTCTTTCCTGTCCTTCCTTCCCTCCCTCCCTCCTTCCCTTCCTTCTCTCTTTCCTTCCTTCCTTCCAGTAAGCTCTACACCCAACATGGGGCTTGAATTCGTGACCCCAAGATCAAGAGTCACAGGCTCCACCAATTGAGCCAGCCAGGCACCCCGCCATCTTGTTTCTTCATCCAATTTTGAGAGGGCACCTCATGTGGGTTGCACCAAGTGGAAAGGGGAAAGCATATGACCCCTCCTGGTCTGGTCTCAAGACATCAGGCTGGGAATTGGACACATCACTCCTGTCACACTTCACTGCAGAGAACTCTGTCACATCTTCTTTATAGAAGGTGGTGATAGGACAGTCTGTCAGCCCTGTGTCTTGCTACGTTTACTATGGAACGTTACTACTTGCTCCATTACTATGGAAGAAGGGCAGAGTGAAAGCCAGCAGTGTGTCACACTTATAGATTGTTGGTATTAGTTTTTCCTTCTACAGAGGAGGAAAAAGATAAGGGAGATAAATGGATTCATTTAAAGGCACACAGTTGGCTAGGGGAGAGCACCTCGGTTCTTTATCCCTACCATCCTCCCAGAACAGTGGGGCAAATCATTTGAAATGAGCATTGCTCTGGAAGAATGAGGATGTATAATTAACATCAGTGTGTGGAGCCAACAGAGTAAGTGCTAGATAGGACAGAACTGTGTTCAACTCCTCTTCCCTATGCTCAGACACAAAGACAGAGGTCATAACTGCTCTGCCTGCTGCAGTCCTAGCCCATGGAGAGTGGATGTGCTCAGACATAGAGAACCCAAGACAGTGATCACACTCTTTTACCCAACCTTTCAGGTTACACATCTCTGCCACAAACGTGTCTCTGTGCCTAGTCCAGTTACCACTGGCTTCTTTTATTCTAGACTTCCTTATGCTTTCAACTGCTTGCTTCTCCAGTATGATCAGTCCATGGAGAGTAAGAATTCAATGGGCAAAAGGGATCCGGATTGAGACAAATATGTTCGGTCATCTTCTGCATTGGCATGCACAGCCACCACCCCAGCCACCTCCCTCCCACCAGACTCCTACAGGAAATCAGTGATTTTGCGTGATGTGACTCAGATCTCTCCAAGTGTCACCAGCCCGTGCACTCAAGCTTGGGGTTCCTTAAGATTCATCCCCAAATCCTGTTAATTCTTGGTTTTGATAACTCATAAAAGTAATTCGGTTCCTTGTAAAATTGCAGCCCCAAAGCCCTTCTGGGAGTCTCTGGGGGTGGGGGAAGTGGTGACATATGTTCATGTTTCAGGGTCACCCCCTTCGTGGGCCTCTGTCCTGTAGGTTTAAGATGCTCAGCCCCCTTTGCTCCCATCTTCTGTGCCTCAACCCCGTTCTGCCAAGCGTTGGACCAGGGAAACATCTTTCCTGGGTTTCTCTCATGTGGGGAACAACCACAGCAGGGTTTTGGAGCCCCAAAGTGTTGCTAAGTCCAGTGAGATGGCTCTTTCAGTTATGCATACTTCCCAGAGCGCGCTGTGCCCCAGGATGACTGGGTGCGGATAAGGTCAAGAACCAAGGGCTGCACACACCTGCACGTGTGTTGACCTAGACGCGGATGCTCAGTCACTGTGTCTTCACACCTCACAATGAACTTCCGTGCCTTTGTCTGTAGTTGGCCTCCCCTAGAGGGTCCTTCTGCTCCCAGTTTGCCAGATAATTCGGTGTGTATCTGATCCCCAGGCACTGACTTGATTTAAGCCCTTTTTCTAGGAGGAACCTTGGCTTCTAGAGCCCAGGGACTAAGGTGAGGTCACAAAACCTTACTCCAAGCTGTACTCAAATCTCAACTCCAGTCTGTACAATATCAGTGCCACCCCCATGAGTCTCTGGGGACCACTCAGATGAATGCTTTCCTTTACACATGCTTTATTAGTGTGTAAGATGCATGACCTTTCAGTCATGGCTATTGCTGTATTTCTGGCTCCTAGCCTGAAATACATTAAGAGAAAAAAGACATGTTTTTGCACAGACCGTATGACTACAGAAATTACCAGGTAGCCAAGACATCTGTCTTTATGGGAGATTATTGAATTGTTCTGTCAATCCCCAAAAAGACCACCAGAAAAAACTTCCAATCATGCAAAGCTAAGTTTATGAAATTAAGGAGAGTACCATTTTGACAGTCTTAGTGGTATCTCAGAGGAGGGAAATCAGGGAAGGATATTTTTGGTAGTTTAGGGCCAGCGCCAGGTGATTTAGGGCAGGTCTTGGAAGCAGGATAGAGCAGAGTTACTGACATGAGAGGTTTGGACTGCTGACCACACCAAGGTAGGATTCTCAGTAATTCCTCAGAAATCACCCCCAAATTCTCAAGAATTTCACAGGACTTTGTTCACACCACCATTTTGATGCATGTCAAGATGGGGCTTTCTTCCCTCATCTTTTTCTCCTTATACTTTTTTTTTTTTAAGATTTATTTATTTCAGAAAGAGAGGAGGGCACAGAGGGAGAGAATCTCAAGCAGAATGAGCCCAGAGCCCAACACGGGCTCCATCCCTGGGCCCATGAGAACATGACATGAGCCAAAACCAAGAGCTGGACCCTTAACCAACTGAGCCACACAGGCACCCTCCTCTTGCATACTTTCTTGGGAAGGGGTCTTCAGTAAAACAGAGTAGAGAAACAAGGACATGGCTAATATAATAATTCACTGAGGTTTACCCTGAGAAGGCATCACAGTAGCAAAAAAAAAAAAAAAAAAAAAAAAAAAAAAAAAAAAAAAAAAAAAAAAAAGAATATATATATTTATGAATGTGAAGGAATGAAAACCTCTTAGCAATTCCAAACATTCAGGATTGGATATTGCCCCTCCAGATGGATCTGGGTCTTGGGGGGAAATCGGAGAAATGGAACCAAACCAAGGATACTGTAGGGAAGAAGAATGAGGGAGACAGAGACAGAAGGGTCACCCTGATACTGATGGGTGGCCAATGGGTGACTCAATGGAAAACTAGAGGAACATTTTGCTTTGTCCTTTGGGGCTTCATTCAGTTAATCTGTGTGCCTCTTCCCTTGCCACACTGAGACCTGAGAGGGTAGGCCAGGATTATGGCTTCTTCGTTTTCATATCCCTACTGCCTATTAAGGTGATACACCTTCAATATAAAAGAGTTTTGAACAGAATTGATTATGAGGCTGACTTTCCCCCATTTACAGAGGAACAATCAGGCTTCCTGTCAACTGCATCACGATTGAATATGTTTGCTGTTTAGATGTCCAAAATCTTGCAAAAATGCCTGGACCCCATTGTATCTATCTTTGTGGTTTAAACTTGGCAGTCCTATATCTTCCACCCTGTAATCCACCTTTCTTCTGTCCTTCATTATGTCTCTCTTCAAAATGTCTTTTGAAGTGCAGCATCATTATAACATTTTCACGGATACGAATCTCAGGACCAGTTTGCCCTCTGGCAGTTTCCTTAATTGATGATTTGGCAACATTGGGTTTTTTTCTTCCAACCTGCCAGTTTCCTTCATTTAAAGCAAATTCTGTCAAATGAATAAGTGCCCATAGCACAATTACCAAGCACAAAACAAAACCGCAAATATGCATTAGCTTACCAGGGTAGTGCCTGGTATATTAAAAAGAAAGAGACGAGCATGTGAGATTGACAAGAGAACGGAGCATTTCATTTTTTCATTCTGTTTTATTGCTGCAATATCCCATTTGATGGCCTCCAGCTTTCACAGCATCAGCTTCCTGCAATGACACTAATGAAGAAATGCTGCTTTTTATTCATTCTTTAACCAACTGTGTTGCTATTTAATGGGAATATGGCACTTTCTCCCCATTCATGCAGCGTTATGAGCAGTTGAGTCTCTAGGGGACCTCTGATATGTACAGCGCTCTTTTCCCTTTAAGATTTCTCTGATTAGATGGTAAGTACACTTTCTGCCAATAAATTCAACATCCTAGATATTTCAAATTATGGGAAGAAACAAGGATATTTTTCCAGCTTGGAAAAAAAATTAAGAAGTCCAAGAGGGAAGTGTGATCACTTCATTGTGCATCACATTTCTCTGTGCGACATGCTGTTTTAATTACTTCCTAATCATTTTTTTCAGTCTGTTCTTTATGAAGGCACCCACATTGACAACCATTTTGGTAAATCATTCACATGTAACTGACTTCTAAGTAGTTTCTTATTTAAGCAGAAAGTTATTCTGCCACTTAGCCAGAATGTCCACTCTGGCTTGATCTCCCATGGGGCTCATTTAGTTTCTTCCCTGTTTTCTTCTTTAGATTCCTTCTGCTTGCCCAGAAGCCTGGAATTTGATCTTATGTCAGTTCTCTGAGACTCCAGGATAATTGAGGGCTGGGTTTAAGCTGTCAGGATGGTGAAGGCAGTGAGGTGCATGTACTGTTTCCAAATTGAGTCTCATCTCCTATCATGAAATGTAACTGAGTCCTAGGTTAGGTCCAAACGAGCTGGGACATAACCTAAAATCACTCACAGAGCAGATCTGTTTCAAGATCCAGGAGCAAAGGGACTATCTTCTGGAGAGTAAGAAACAAAATGAGTATCCGTTCTACCACGCCTCACCTTCGGGAACATTTTATTTCTGCAGGATACTGGACAGATTTTGATGTTACCACATAACAAATGAATCTATCACACAGAGCATTGGACTGAATAGAAATGGATAAGTATTTCAAGTGAAGCTTCTCACATTACATTAGAGATTAAGAAATTTCAGTCATGGGAAAAAACTGTTACAATGTTTTTAATTTTAAAAACTTCGTTTTTCAATTATTACTGAAACTGTTGAGTATCAATGCCTAGCAAAGCCTTGCTAACATTGCTGTCATGATTACTATTGCTGTTATTAGCAATTTAAACCAATAGTTACTAAGACACTGTTATAAAGATGGGAGCAAAAAAACAAAACAAAACAAAACAAAATTAAATGACATCCTCGATTTGAGGCAGGCAAGATCATAGGAGAAAGACACCTGTAACTGGCTAGCAAGGTGGAAGCGCCGAAGTTCTAAGCAGGCAATCCAGCGGAAGGAGCAGGTAATTCTGACTTGGGGTAGTGGGGAAAGAAGTCATTGGTAAGATTGGCGCTGAGATATGCAAAGAGTTGTGGGTAGTGAAAAATTGCTGGGTGTTTAAATTGAGAGAACTGCATAATTAAAGCCACAAGGGTAGGAAAGTGAATCCACATGTTCCGGGAAAAATGAGAAGCCTGGTGTGCCTGAAGCAGAGGGTTATAGAAGAATGTGTAGGGAATCAAGGCTGGAGACAAAGCTTAGGGTTGGCCTGAATGCCATTCCAGTATTTCCTATTTTAAGGAGGTGCTGTGGTGTGCTACAGGAGTATAGCACAGTGATGAAGACTTCACGTTCCAACTCTGACATTTGATAGCTTCGCGAACTTGGGCACCACTTTTTGTATTCCTAAAATGAAGATGACAGTAGTTACCACCTAATGTGAAGATCGAACCATGTGAAAGAACGTAGCACATTTCCAGGTGCAAGGGTATCATGCAAGAAAGGGTAGCTTTGTTACTATAAGTACTTTAGTAAGATAGATTGTTGTAGCTGATAACAAGAGTTCATTGGAAAGAGAAGAAAGGTGAAGAAAAAGAATGACTTTGGAAGTTGTCATAATGGCCAAGATGTTAGAAAGAAAGTTGAAGAGAGGATAGAGTTAACACGGTTTGGTGGCTCACAGGGTGTGAAGGATGAAGGCAAGTATAAGATAAATCCAAGTCTCTAGCTTGGATGATCGAGAAGACTGTAGACTGAAATGCTATTATTTGAAAACAGAACTTAGTAGAAGAGGAGCAATAGTGTT